>NC_136515.1:47197059-47297059 GCF_053919585.1 Euprymna scolopes | reverse complement strand
TCGTCTATCTATTCATCTATACATCTATCCATTCTAGCATGCTTTACGTCGATCATGATCCGTGTTTATATGTGTATTTATATGAAGTAAGTGTGTACATCTGTTTAAATATTTGTATTGACAACATTCACTTTTAAATTACTAACTTTAGAACGCAGCTGCAAGTCGAAAGTCGACATAAGATGGGTAAAATATTAGTGGGAACTTTGTTGTGGAGGAATTTTGTGTAAGGGCAACAATAGTTTACGACATACCCTAATACATATTCTCTTAATCTTAAGGGGCGTCAGGTATAATAAAATGCACGCTGCCTCTGATTTAGATAATACTATATAGTATTGATTTTTTGATATGATAAGATTGCAATTGATGAGCGAGACGAACACGCCATTATAACCTACTCTATTTCCATTTTTTTTTGTTCTTTCCTGCTTTTTTTATTATTTTCATGCCCGTCCGTTCCAAATGTTTACACAGATGCGACTCGAACGAACACTACAAAGCAAACGATGTTAATTGCTACTATTTTTTTTCTGCTTAACCCTCAAATAAATTCTAAGTTTTACTTCCAAGATACATCTTTGATACTACGTGCCTCGACTCAGCATCAATAATGATCATCATAGATTACTAGAATTCACCACATATAAATTTTATAAAGCCCGTTGGTATATTTCTAGTATTCGCAGCAGCTCTGAAGGTAAATATACGCACATACTCACAAGCATTATCTGAAACTGCATTTCCTACGCTTTTATCAACGTCTTAATAAAGAACATTCAAACTGCTCAAAAATCTATACTCTCTCACATTATAGTTTAATATCTCGAAAGACTTGTTAAAGTTAATGTATATTTTTTAAATTTTATTTTTCATGGTTTCATTCAAAAATTCTTGTTTTTTAGTTAGAATTAGCAAATGACTGATACATTCGTTCTTGAATGAGCTCAGATATGAAGTATCTATGTGTCCTTGGTAAACCTTCAGTCAGATTAGTAGGTGTGAAATTGACGACTGATGAATAATGTGTCAGCTAAGATAAAAAGAGCATTAGATAATTGGGCAATAGAAGGAGAACTTACCCTTCTAACGATCATGATATTAGAAGATCCGTGGAAAATAGCAACAGTGTTCCCAGAAGGGCAGCCGGCATAAATAACTTGAAACAACAAAAATATTTCCACAGCATATTAAAAAACCGCTTAAGAGCTTGAATGCGTCGATCTGGCTGATTAATAACCCGAAAAAATGTAAAAAAAAAGAAGTATAAAGTGAAAAAACGATTTTAGAATGGACTCTAAGAGCGAATAATTACCCACTGTCTGACAGGAAAAAGAATGAAGAGAACGTGAGATATTTTACAGCACCGTTATAAGCATGCCAAGCAAAATATTAATTCATTCATTCTTTTATTTATTATTGTTTATTGACTGTTTTATTTTTTGTTTTATTCTTGTTTCTATGACTGATTGATTTACCTACCTGAACACTGACACTAGTAAAAATATGCATGTCTGGCAAATTGAAGAAAGGTGTGTGTCATAATTTTGTGAGTGTTGCTTCTGTTTTATGGTGTTTATCTTTATCTACTATCCTCACGCCGGGAATAGCGACACAAAGACCAGTTGGGCGAGGATCTTCCATGAATAATGCCACATTTATACTTTTAGCGAATATCTTCTACACGGTATATATCATAATTTTATCGCATTTTCATATCATACAACCTACACCATCATAAATTTCCCCCTTTATAAACGTTAAGTTCTGACCCTAGGGATAACGATAACTTCAGGTGTTCTGGGGCCTCGATTACGTTTATAATGTGTGTCCGTTACTCAGGATTCCACCATAATTATTTTTACAGAAAACAAAGAACAAGGCAAAGCGTAAACAAAAAAAAGGGTGAAGAATAAAATAAACTTTTACAAGAACGGCAAAAGATTGTTATAATTATTGTGACTGGTGACCAGCAGTAAAATTTGTGCCTTAAAAATAAGAACATTTCGAGTTGGATTTGGAGCGGTAGATGCAAAACACTCGGCCTGTAGAAGAGAAACTCACAATAAAATGCTTGATAAGTTTACTTTGAAGGTCTCTCTTTTTATTGGGTAACTTTTCTTTCGATGAATTGTCGGTTGTTTTTGGCCATCATTATTGCGTTTAATTGGTTGTATGAGGCTGCGAGAAAAGGCGTTTAAAGCGTATACTTGAAAAATAACAAGCGAGGAATAGAGAATTTACATAGAGCTGGTGATTATACAGAAACACTTATGCACTTCCTCCTTCTGCTTGGAAAAATACGATAGTAAGCTTTTTGAGGACGATAACTTTCACTGTGGATGATCTTTTTATGTTAATTGTAGCAAATATTTAGTCTCGGGTTTCACATATTTTGTAGAATAACAACCAATAAAATTTTATTTTATCAAATAAGAATTTAAAGTATAATTTATTTTTTATGATATTATGTCAAACTATTTTATTACAGTGAATATATTGAAATTAAAAATCAATCGCGCAATAAAGTTTAATCAATTTTAATTTAATGACGACTTATTTAATGTAGAAGCTTTTAAATATGTCACATTTGCAACACTAGTCTACCATAAAAAAATCGGGACCATTATGCAGTGTAGGGCATCTTCAGAAAACTGGGTTAAAACACAGGAGGTGATTTGAGGGTAGTGATGATTACTATACCCGTTCACCTTAAACAAAAGAAAAATTGAAATTTATAAAAAAAATACTTTTGCCCCTCATCCATTCTATGAAAACGTCTTACGAGAAAAAAAACCTAAAGTACAAAATATTAAAAAAATATATTAGCTAACGCTGTGTCGTATGTTGTTTTATTGGTGATGTCAATGTTTTCGCAGGTAATCCCATTAAACAAAAATATTTTCTTTTAAAAATGTTTATTTCCTCTTCAGGAATACGTAAGCCAAAGTCGCGAGATTGCAAATCCAAACCAAAACAGATGAAGTGAGTATACACTGTTCTTTTACAATTTGCCTGGATGTCTCGGACGGTAGTTTTTCTTACAAGCCTCCCTGGATTTTTAATAAAATATTAACCTGAGAAACGATAAAGAAGTGTACTTACTAGAACTTACCCTTACACTGACATCAACCCAAATGAGACAAGGTCACTCTCTAAAACGAGCGTTCTAAAAAGGATAATCATTAAGTTGGAAAAAAATTGTCCTACTATAGAACGGTTTTCACAACATTGACTAAAAGAAAAAAAGCGTTTAATGTAGTATAAGAGCAGACTTTTCATTGTGACCTTAACTTGTTTTCATATTTCTTTATCTTTTTACGTGCTTACATTTGAGTAAAGATTTGATGGTATCACGAGAAAATCTACAGATGTTCACGACCAAAAACACGCTCATTGCGATATCCTGGTTCACAATCTCATTCATGAATTTAACTAGCTGAACTCCGGTCTATAATAACAGAAAACACGCATATCAACCTTGTGTTCAATTATGAGTTTAATCAGAAAAGAAAATGCAAACATATTCCGCGTGTGGCTTTGGCGCAAATAACTATACTGCCCGCAAAAGATGAGTTAAAAAAATAAATTTTAAATCAACACACAACCCTAATGAAAGAAGACACAAAATAAAACAAAAGAATAGCGAGAAATATTAAAAAAAACAGCACACGTATCTGAATGTTTAACGAAGAGGAATATTTAAAAATAGGAATCGCCAATTTTGATTGGTTGCTTTGAATCGCACATCTCATTGGCTGCTTTCAATTGAAACAATTGAAAGGAACGAAAAGAAAATGACAGCTCACAAACGGCTTCAATTAGCGAGAAACAACGAAACGAAGATAATGGCAAAACATTTTTGAAATAGTTTAAAGAAAGAAAATAAGAAAAGTATGTCGAAATTCTTTATTAAGTGTAGATCGGTAAAAAAACAAAAGCAATCGGTATGTTGAATTAAGATATGTAACGGACACGGATAACGCAAAGAGCATAAAAGCTTAAATGGACTTTTGCAACAATACAGAATTTCGATGAAAAAAATATAATAATAGTTAAATAAACCGTATATATATATATATATATATATATATATATATATATATATATATATATATATATATATATATATATATATATATATATAGTTTATTTAACAAATCTGTGACGGAATTACGATGGTACGCTCCCCTCTTGCAAACAGTAGGTATATGACGATTTTATCTGTGTATGCCCTTACCATGGGTCATGATGAAGGCATCATCACGGCGTTTTACCGAGATCTCAGTCGTCCCATTTCCTCCATTCCTTTATCTGAGAAGATCTCACTCATGGGTGATCTAAATGCAAGGGGTGGCAAGGATCTTCACACCTGGGACTCACTCGGCCGGTTTGGTGTAGGTAGGGTCAAAAGTAATGGTCTGCATCTTCTTCACTTATGCACTTAGTTTGATCTTGCTATATATAACACTTTCTCAGGCACAATAAGGTCCATAGGTTTACCTTAACCCCTCCCAGTTCAAAAGCAGGTCACTTGATTGATTACATTATTTCCAGGAAGGCGTATTTGCAGGACGTATGTAGTGAGTGTGTTATGCGTGGAGCTGAATACGGCACAGAACACTTTTTGGCACGCTGGAAGTTGAACATCTGTTAAGGAGGAAGTGTAGGTTGGGTGGTGTTGGGATTCCCAGGCGGGTTGATGTGTCCATGCTGGATGAACCAAGTGTACGTTAAAAGCCTCGATCCGTAGTTAATTCTGCTGATTTTGATGGGTCATGGGCGCATTTTAAAAAGACAATCTATGAAATAAGTGTAGATGTTCTTGGCTTCCGCAAATCTAAACCTCAGGATTGGTTTGATGATAATGATTCTGAAATTACTCAGCTCTTAAGTACTAAAAATGAGTCGCACCATAAAATGATGTTAGCCTCTCATGCAAGCCGAGAGTCCCTCTAACAGTCACTTAAAGCAAAAACGTTTTTTTTTTTTCGACCCAACTTATTGGATGTTTTCCTAGAGATAAACCCTATTCCGTAAGATCAGGTTTAAAATAGTATATATCTGTTTTAGAATTTTAGTAAAATACGTTGATTTGTTTCTATGTGAATGGAAAATATGAGCTAAAGTGAGTCGGTCGAAGATTATAAATCGACAATATTTATTTGCCAACGAATGTGTCACTTTGGTACACTTTTATACCTGTTCTACACATGCGTGTTTGTATAGAAATTGCAACAAATTAGAAACCAACTTCGACTTCCGAAAAAAAAACCCTGGTATTTCTAATCATATGGCAATCAAATATGCGCTGTGCAAACGTTTTTTTATAATATGATTTTAATGTTTGCCTTGATTGGCAAGTTATATATTTTACACGCTAAACGAATGAATAATTTGGACGCTATAGAGAAGTTATGATTAGGATTGGATTATTTCTAGTTCGTCGTATTTACAAGGCAGCACATGTTAAAGATAAAAAAGTAAAAACAAATAAATGTAAAGAAAACTGATTTAAGATTTTACCAATTGTGTACTAAAAAAATCGCTAACAATATGCGATATATATATACATATATATATATATGTGTGTGTGTGTGTGTGTGTGTTATATCTTTATATAATTTTACCACAATTATGAGCTCACAAGAAGCTTCAGACAGGTCATCAAAGATATCTACTGGACAACAGCCTGTGGTGGTCCCTGGAAGCTGATTTACAACAATTATTATTATTATTATTATTATTATTATTATTATTATTATTATTATTATTATTATTATTATTGTCTCACATGGACCTTTCACACAAGTAAATAAAAAATCTGATTGGAAACCTGTGGTGTTCTCTGGGAGCTGAGTGACAACAAGTCTCTCCAGATGTCCAGCTCTCTCCACCTCTTCGATAGCATTTGCAAATGAATTTGCATCATCGCAACATCCGCTCACCATTGATTTCCAACTGGTAGTGGCCATTGATAAATAATGGAATTTGAGTGGCCCTCAGCCTCCCCAAGGTCCAAGTTTTCTTTGCGCTTGTCCAGCCGAGGTCTGGTTGGCGCTCGCTTCTCGGCCTTTCAGTCCTTAGAGACCCTTCTCAGCCCTTTGGTATCATTTTTTTTTATTGGGGTGACCGGTGATGAAACAATGGGGGGATGTATGTTGGGGCGTGTAGAATTTGTAGATATGCAGTTTCGGTGTTCTTTATTCCCTGTAACGCTTATTCGTTATATTGTCTTGTATTATTTTCCGCATTCAAAGGGGGTCCTTAATATTTCAGCTGTTTCCATTATCGTTAGTCGTTGTACTTTTGCAGTTATTCCTCTGATTCTAATTTCTGACATTCTTTTTCCGAAGTTTTTCGGAATTGTTACTAGTGTTCCTACTATTATCGGTACTATTTTGATTTTCTTCGCCATCCAACGTAAACAAATTCCTAATGAACCGCCCCCTTAAGTAGACACTTCATAAAATCTCCACACTAACGTAATGTACTTGCAATAACCCTTATCCCTGAGTGGCTTCCGAGCCCTGATAAGTGGTGACCACTGTGTAAAAAAAAATTAAAATCCACGCTGTGTATTTGCTTCGTTTCTCCTTTTCTTTCATACTCACCCTGTGGTCAGCTGGGACTGCAAAGTCTACGATTTGGCAGGATTTTTCTTTCTTGTTAATTATTACGATCTCTGATCTTCTTGCTCGGATTGGTTTGCCCGTCTGTATACCCATGCGTCATAGGATTTTGTGGTTCTCATTTCAAGTGCTGTTGCGGGTTTATGTTTGTACCATTTGTCTGTACGCTCAAAATGCAGTCGTTTGTACAATTCCCAGTGTACCCCCTCCCAATTTGGTCATGTCTGTTTTTTTATTTCTTTTCGGCAAATCTGCTGCATTCACTTACTATATGTTTATCGTTTCGTCTCTTTGTCCACATATTCTGCATTTGCTGTTTTCTTGTGTTTTATCGATCCTTGCTTTGGTATGGTTGGTTCTTATCGAGTTATCTTGTGCTGCAGTTATAAGAGATTCATTTTCTCAGTTTATATGTCCTTTTCGCATCCATGTCCAGGTGATGTCATTATTTTCATCTTTTGTCATTCTTATGAATTTTTCGGGGAGTTGTTTCTCTTCCCATTTCTCTTTTCTCGCTTTTTCATTTGCCTCTCTTTTTTCTGTTTTGTTGTTTTTTTCAGTTTATCTCGCTGACATTATTATCCTTTCAGTGTTTTGCATTATGTATTTTTCTAGTTCTTTCTTTTGTGTCATTCACACAGTCTTCTATACAGATCAGTCCTCTCCCGCCGTCTGTCCTTTTCACCTAGAGTCTCTCAATATCGTCCTTTGGGTGTAGTGCATTATGCATAGCCATGAGTTTCCTGGTTTTAGGTCGAGTTGTCTCAGATCTTCTTTTGTCCACCCTGTAAACGATCCAGAGTATCTTACTAGTGATACTGCTCATGTATTTATACACTTTATACGGTTTCTGCTATATAATTTCATTTCCATATGTTGTCTTGTTCTCCTGACAAATCTTTCTGATCTTCTCTTTAATTTCTCTGGCTCTGATGGTGTGCGCTTCCAGAATTCCCAAGTATTTATAATCGTTTTGTTCCCCTAGTGCCCTCATCTCTGTTTGGTTGGGTAGTTCCATGCCTTCTGTCGTTTCCAGATTTACCTTTCTTATAACTAGTTGTGCGACCTTTTCCATTCCAAATTCCATTTGGATATCTTGGCTGAAGATCCTGGTAGTGTTAGTTAGTGTCTCTAGCTCCATTTCCGTCCTTGCAAAAAGTTTCAGATCGTCCATGTACATCAAGTGGTTCATTTTTTCCTCGGTATTGGAGAACTTGTATCCGGCTTTGCACTTTCTCAGAATACTGTTCAATGGCATCATGGCTATGATGAACAGTAATGGTGATAGTGAGTCTCCTTGAAATTTATGTTATGTGTTGTCTATCAGCTGTCAATTCCAGTCTCCATGTTTACATTGCATTGTCAATTACATTGGTGATCCTGTTTGGTATTTTATACATTTTTATGCATTCCATTATCCATGCGTGGGGGATCCTCTCGTACGCATTTTTGTAGTCGATCCATCCCATGGCTAAATTCTATCTCCTCTTTTTTACCTCCGTTAGAATCTCTTGATCTACATATAACAGGTCATGTGTTCTTTTTTTTTCTTTTTGCCATCCGTTCTACTTCTCGGGGATAAGTTCACGGTTATTCAGGGAGTGGTAGATTTGTTCCTTCAGTTGTGCTGTCAGTATCTTCCATATAGTTGATAAGCACGGATTGGCCTATAGTTGCTAGGGGCGGTTCCTTTCTCCGTGTCCTTCTGTAGCAGTGTGGGTCTACCTTTTGTCATCCAGTCTCGTAAGCTTGCTTCCTGTATACATCTTCCCAGGTTTTGGTGTATTATTTCGTGTAAGGTTGTTAATTTTTTTGAACCAGTATGCACATATCCCGTCGTGCCCTGATTCTCTCAAGTTTGCCATTTTTCCTATGGTTTTCTTAAGGGTTTCCTTGCTGATTTCATTCACTGTTCCCTCTTCTATTTTTTTGTAACTCTTCTTTCGGTATTTCTATTGTAATCTCGTCGGTCCTCCCATATTCTACTCCAGTAGAGCTTTGTTTCTGTTGGATTTGGTTGTTTTGATTTTGTTTTTCCTCTTTAACATTTTGGTAGAATTGTCTTTCATTAGTTTAAAATGTTCTGTCTTGTTTGCATTGTTCAGATTTATATCTATATGGTATCAATCTGGCTTCTGTTGCTTTTTATTTTGGTCCAGTTCTTTATGTTTCCTGTTTAGCCTCTCCCTGTCAGTTACATTTCCAATATTCCGTTTTCGCCACATTGCTTTCTTTCTGTTGACCATTTTTGTTTCTTTTTATGTTTGTGTATTTGAGTTTGTAGTCTTATTTCACATCCAGGTTTGTCGGTCCGCTTGTCCCCGGTTGTTTGTCTGATTTAAATTTCATACTTACCATTTTGGCGGCTGCGTAAATGAGGTTGTTTAACTCTGTGATTGTATTTGTTGGGATATTTGGGATGAGCTGGTTAACTTTCTCTGTTTCTGTTTTTATTTATTCTGCTCTTGATTTCTTAACGATGGGAGCTTTATTTTTTCCGCATTCATCAGCTGCATTATTTTATTTATTTCATTTGCTTCATTCTCTGTTAGTTCTGTTTCATTGTTCTCGGTTTCCACGTTTTTATACTTCGTTCTTTATTTACTTGTGGGGCTCAAATTGTGGGTTGCTTTACGTGCGGTTCCGTCAGGGGATTATTATTATTATTATTATTATTATTATTATTATTATTATTATTATTATTATTATTATTATTATTATTATTATTATTTTCACTATTTTTCTTATGAGTCCTAGTATTAGTGATGATACTTATTTAAATCGAAAACTAATTGTCTCACTAAATTTTATTTGGTAATTTTATAACATACCTATTAAATAAAATAGTTATCAACATGTTCATGCAAATATTTCATGTTTTGTTAAATATCAAATGTATATATATATATATATATTTATATATATATATATTTATATATTTATATACATATACAGATACATACATATATATATATATACACGTACGTATATTGCATTATCTTTTCTTTTTTCCCATTCGATTTCTGTTTTATGCCTTTATTTTTTATATTTGGAGTTTATATATCATATTAACCTTCTCCATCTAAATGTTTGAATATTTTTTTATTTGTTAACATATAACACCTTCTTCTTTGATAAGTGGTTTCCTTTCTGTAGGGAAAAAACTATTTGGAACTGAGTGTTATATTTATATATTTATGTTTGTTTATTTTACGCTTAAAATATCATAATATATATGTACAAACCACTTTTTTTAATACATTTACATTACTTATTGACTCATTTATTCTTAGTTTTATCAGTTCAGTTATTCTATCGTACGATTTATATTTAGCTAGCCTCCATGGCTGGCGCTTCGGGTGTTTGGACGTGTGGTTTGAGAAAAAAAATTGGTAATAGGCGAAGGCGAAACAGAAGGTGCAAAGTTGAGGGTTAAGGCATTAATATTTTATGCCACGATTTCGATATTATTCGTCCGATTGTCTGATCATCAACACGATTTCGATCTCGTGAAAATCCGTCGCCTCTGTCGAAAATTCTAGGCAGAAATACATACACACATGTAAACAGACAGGTGAAATTTCTATTAATTTTTATAGGGGAATCGTTTGTACATATTCTTATTACGATAATTATTTCGATTATTATTATTATTATTATTATTATTATTATTATTATAATTATTATTATTGTTGTTGTTGGTGTTATTATTATTATTGTTGTTGTTGTTGCTGTTGTTGTTGTTATCGTATTCATATGGTAAATATCCTTTAAACTTAACCTTGAAGTCCATGTTTTACTAATACTGTTTCTTTTCAATGCTTCATATAAATTAATATAAATGTGTATTTATTTTAATCAAACATACATTTTTTAATAGCGCTTAAAAGTAATCACACATTTTAATTCTTTCAAAATTAGAATAATCTTCATCATTATAATGTCGGACAGTTTTGACGATGAATAGTCGAGGTCTCAGTTCTTTATCCTTCGATATTGGCGTTGTCCTCTTTCTGTGTGAAACATCCGGTCACAGGCACTGCATGTGTGAGTGCCGGGGTTGTGTCGTCTACAGTGTCTCAGCTCTAAGGGTTCTCAAATCTTTCTTTCTATTTCTTTCTTTCCTTTCTGGAGACTGTTCTGGTAACTACTCCTTTTTATTGGCTTGTCTCTTTCAACTCTCAACATTGATGTTCCTTGCTTTCAGGTGACGCTTTGTTGCATATTTGTAGCGAAGCTTTTGGACTCTCATCTTGCGTGTTCCATTTTCCAGTTCCTCGTAGCAGTGTAAAGTGATCGACTTGAGGGAGCGATTTGCTCCCAATTGGGGAGGTTGTGATCCCCGGGGGTTTTCGAAATACGGAGTGAATATGCTAAGATTGCTTAATTTAATCCCGGTCAACAGAAGAAATACTGTAATTAGATGATATATATATATATATATACACATATATATATATATATATATATATATATATATATATATATATATATATATATATATATATATATATATATATATATATATATATATATATAAGTTTTTATTGTTAAAATCAGATATGTATTTGGTTTTATTGTCAAAGCCAGAGATATATTTATTTGAAAAATAGACGACAGGAAATGTTAGAATAATGACGATGGCATTCGTCTGGCCTGAGGAGCACCGGGCGAGGTGTTTTGAGTTTTTGGCAATGGAAAATTGACAGCCATTGGGGCGTCTGAGGTCATGGGAACGAATATATTTTTGGTACAAGATGACAAAACCGGTAATGTTGGTGAGATGCACACACGCAATTTCGGTTGGAAAACCCCAGATACGTATCGTGGTCTGATTAGCTGAGTGGATTTTCCACCCCGATCCGACCTGGGATATATAAGGCCAATGCCGCTCGAAATTAGAAAGCTCAGAGACAGATCGGAGACAGATTTGCGTGGAATCTCGAGATAATAATCAGCTCCCAACGCCTGACCCCCTCTTCATTCCGCAATTTTGCCATCGACGAAGGAGAGATATTCGAGTTTTTAAAAACGTGCTAAGAACTGACTTTCAAAACGTGCATAGAATTGAAGTGTGCATATCTGTAAAAGTTTGTAATTTTTGTGAAATTAACTTTTAGAAGAATAAAATCAAATTGTCTGTTTTTTACTGGGGAATGCAGCTTTCGTTTTTCTGCTTCCAGAGAATTCTACACTAGGGATTCAGGCTTCAATGTGATAGCTTCCAGGAGATCAAGACATTACAAACAAAAGTCCAGAGACGATCAGGGGTCAGTTGGTTTACGAGAGGCGTGTCACAGAAGATCATCTTTGGAAATCGGTTTAGCATTCTGCCGTAGATTGTTATTATAGCCTCTTGCAGGTCGTAGTTATTTGGTCCTGGCGGATACATCACTTCGGTCTTCCCTATGGTTAGTTGTATGCCTACCTTTCTGGCTGTTTGAGAGAAGGTATCAACTATCCTTTGCATCTGAGCTTGATTGTGTGCTATCAGAGCAGTGTCGTCTGTTAACAGCAGTCTGTTATCAGCTCCTTTCTTGTCTAAGTCTTGCAAGGTTGAAGAGTTCTCCGTCAGAACGTGTGTGGATGAAGATATCTTCTTGGGTCCTTTGATGAAACAGCATTAGGACTGTTGTCAGAAATATTGTGAACAGTGTTGGAGTCATTACGCACTCTTATTTGGTGCCGTGGTTTACTTCCAAGAGTTCGCTTTCTCGGTTCTCTAATACAACTCTCCCATTTGTCCATTCGGGAAATTCTTTGATAATTCCCACGAAGCGATCGGGAATACAAACACTTTAGGACCTTCCACAGCATTTTTCGGTCAACCGTATTAAGTGCTTTACGGAAGACTACAATGACTATGTAAATCCCCCGCTACTGTTCAACGGTATTTTCTATAAAAGATTAAGAATAAAAAAAATATAAAAACACATAAAATATATTCAAGTAAATTGTAAGGCGGACAATTCACATTTTTCTCCCCACCATTTTTTTTTTGTTGGTAATAATTCATGTCATATGATTTTTTTTACTGTGACGTGTTAATCTATTTAGGTGCCTCTATGTTTATTCAGAGGATTGAAAACAGAAGTTGAGTCAAGAAACGAAAAACGAACCCATATAGTTATTTTTAAAAATACTTTAGTTTTAACACTTTTTGTGTAATTATTACGAAACAAAAAATAAAAAAAAAATGGAAACCTTTCTCGTGGCATAATCTAACACATATTCGGAGGGTTTTTAACAGTATTTGTATTGTTTTTTTTTTACATTTTTAACGCCTTTTCCTAAACTTGCCATGTTCAACAAAAAGTTTGGCGCTTCTTATACGTTTCAAATATATCGGTAAACGATGTATTTTTTTAGCATGTTACATCAAATAAAACCACTAAAAATATATCCAGTTATGTTGAACAGTAAGTTATCTTGTCTTTAATAATTACATTTATTTGTTGTGTATTTGTTATTTGACACATTTTTGAAGCTATGTTTATAGTAATATAAAGCCTAAATGTCTTTTTGACGGAGAATCGCAATCTGGCAATAGTTTAGTAAGACGCAACAAGAAAATATGGCTCCCGTCCGCATACTGCACAAAGTGTTAAAACTAAATTAATTCTTCGAAATAAAATATGTGTTTTATTATTGGATAATACGAGAAGTGTTTTCTCTTTTTTGTTTGTTTGTTTCGTAAAACACGAAAATGAAACAATGTATTTATAAATACAACTCTTTAATTTTTAACGTTTCTTGTGTTATTACGAAACAAAAAAAGGCTTTCTTGTATTACTATAAAAAACACACTTTATGTACTCGTTTTTATATTATTGATGAATTATGCTTCTCAAGTAAGGTTTTATTCTGGTTTGTTATATTCTTTAATCTGTTTAGTGATGACAACAGAGTTTTACATGTTTTTAATGATGTGGATGTCATCTTCATATAAAACGTCAAATATCTTAACAAATTTTAGGACGGTGTTTGCGAGGTATTCAACTATATGTGAATACAAATAAACGATACATTATTGTGGGATATGCATCAACTTTTGTTTGCTGACAAAACCCAAATATAACCAGTTTTTCCTCAGTTTCTGACATAACATATTGGTAAATTACACATAAATGCATACAGAAATAACCGAAATATTTCGCTATTAATTATGCGGAAGATTCAAAGTAATGATTTAGTTATGACTAAATAGCTAGGAAAAAATGTTTACTCATTGAATATCATATGTTATATGAGTTTAAATCGAAACATATAAATAATATTACTGGAAAATATTTTAATAACACGAATGTATCCTGCATTAGATTGCTTACTGGCAATTATCATAGAACTACTCATGTAGCACTATATATATATATATATATATATATATATATATATATATATATATAGTAATTTATAAAATATATATGACGATTAAGCTAC
Source organism: Euprymna scolopes (assembly GCF_053919585.1). Classification (NCBI taxonomy): domain Eukaryota; kingdom Metazoa; phylum Mollusca; class Cephalopoda; order Sepiida; family Sepiolidae; genus Euprymna; species Euprymna scolopes. The sequence goes on along the minus strand of NC_136515.1, from coordinate 47,282,987 downwards.
ACTGAATATTCCGCGTTTCATCCACTATAGGACTCTTCAGACTTATGCGCGAATTCTGTGGTTGCTTATCGTTTTTATATGCTCCTCTTCTATTGAGATTTTAGTTAGCCAATCAACTTTCTAGTATCCACCGCGCCCTTTCTATCAGCCAATGAGCATGCATTTATCGGACATACACTATTTATCAGATACTGATTATGTGAGTCTCTATAAAAGCAGCCGTTATGGACGTACGTTAAGTAAGGAGATGTATCATTGAATTCATAGACGCCGCAAAAAAAATGAACATATAAGCTTCACTTGCGGATGTTGAAGTTTTACGGTGCAGTTAATATTTAAGAGATCACTGCGTTGATTTAAGCGATGTGAATCTCAAAACGGGTTTTGTACTTTTAAGACGAGTGCCTCTCCAACCGTCTATATCCATGACAAATGACACTCTACCTGAGAAGTCTACTTTCAACCTCCTCAGTCGTACATTTGCTGACAATATGAACTGATACAAATACATAGAGTAATTGCAATGGCTACTGTAAAGAAGGTGGGCTCGCTCTATTGATCTAGAAGACTTCTCGCACCTAAGAGTATCATATACCTCTACAAGGCCACCATTCCCCCTATTGATTGTATATTGTTTCCTCTATATGGTCTGGGTTATCTACCACTAGTCTCTCCTCCTTAGATAGGGTCCAAATAAGAGTTGTCGATCTAATCGGACTCACTTTACCAACTAAGATCCAGCCCCTCTCCCATCGCCGCAATGTTGCATCACTGTGCCGGTTTTACAAATATTTTAGTGGAATGTGTTCTGATGAATTCGTTGCACTTGTACCCCCTCGACGTACATATCCCCGACAAACCCGCTTTGCGATAAGATCTCACCCATTCGTTCTCGATATCCCTAAATGCCAGAAAGCGTTGTATTCTAATATTTATTCCCCCGAACAGCTACACTTTGGAATTCCCTTCCTGCTACCTGCTTACCTGGCTGTACTGATATGCAGAAATTTAAATGTAACATAAACAAATATCTTGTTAATCCTTCCTAGACATGGCCACAATAGAAGCCTCTTGCATACAAGTGGCCATATCCTTTGTAAGGGGTGAACATGAGGAAAAAATAAATTAAAATAAAAAAGGCTGAAAACAATGAATTTCCAATAGTGTTGACTATGTTAAAATAATTGATATATACCAAATATCGCGTGTTTTCATGATACCACTATAGTGTTTGTAGCTCACGAAGGTTTTATGTTTTTATATAAAAATAGAATATCTTAATTTTGAGACGATCATCCATTATGTGTAGAACTTAACTACAAATACATGACAGATCGTTGATATATGAAGTTGCGAAACGTTTATTTTTTCCTGAAGACTACACACAATAAAAGCTATCTATTAAGTTGCATGTGATAGTCATGGATAAAGATTATTTTCTGTTTTAACTGTAATTAATATTGGCCATTTCCCGCTGATATTTGGTAAGTAATATCTTGTGAAGTTGCCTTAGTTGTACCTGGCTGTAATAATAAAAAAAAATCAACAACAAAAATCATGGTTAAATCCATAGTTTTTCAAAGTTAATAATTACTACATGGAAAGTATTGAACACATATGTTTAATATTTTGTTGCATAGCTTTTTTTGTGTTTCACTGCTCCGAGTCACATACTAGTTTACCAGAAATATAAACCACTGATTCACCTTTACAAAACTCCATTTTCCTTAAGTAATTGCTCTAATTGCTTGATATTTTATGGTTTTCTCTTGTGAACTTTAACCTCTAACGTATTAAAACACATTCTCAATTTGATACAATTCAGCAAACTGAATTGGCGAACTGATTATACTGCTACAATTGTTTCTAACCATTTCTTAGTAGGTTTGCAGTCTGTTTAAGACGATTGTCGCGTGGTAGCATGAAACCCAAGGGTTCTCTAAAGGAAATTTCACATTTTCAAAAACTTGTTTCTCTAGAATTTCCTTGAAGGTGCTACCATTTACTCTACGATGAATAACTGTTAACATACAAGTGTTCCTGGAGAAAAAAGCATTCCTATATCACGCGGAAGTCACTCATAATCTTTTCTATGGGAGTGGTATTGCGCTTTTTTAAGAATGCGCCATTTTAACGAAAATCCTGTTGCTTTATTATTTGCAAATAGGTCATATTTTGTCTCATCCAGCCATATTATCTTTTATAAAACTGCATCTTTATCTTGTTTCGAAAAATTTTTATTGGTTTTTAAGGTGTTTGGTTTTCAGTAAAAAAAGTGTTCCGTTGCGATCGTGATTAAAAGCATGCACGATATTAATATTTGCTAATAGTATCCTTACGTACTTCCAGCACCGGAAAGGTAAGTTTTACTTCTAGAACAACTACTGAATTTTATTGTTTTTTTATATATATATTTCTACTTTATCCACCTTCAATTCGTCTCATTTATTTTTCTTAGTGTTCCATTTTTTTAATATTTGCTATACAGTCGCTATAATTCTTATAACCTAATAAACAAGAGACTATTTTCTGTCTGCATCCATATTTTCAAACTATATCTCCTCCGAAATTAAAAGTCGCAGAGCGACGCCAGGGGCCTCGAATGATTGCATTTTTTCACGGAGCGTTTTTCAGGGGTGTTTAACCGTTTGAAATAGTTTAAAGGGCGTCAAAAACTGATCAGAATTGAAAAACCGTTATACATTTTGCGCATTCATCTTATTTTATTTTTATTTATTTAATTTTTAATCAGTTCATATACGTGTCACGCTAGTACAGTCGTAACGTAACAAGATATGAATCATACAATAACTCTTAACATACAAGTGTTCCTGGATTTCGGATTTAATTCAAGTTAATGGCAACCAAATATATTTTTTTTTCACTTTGTCATAGTCTTAATAATAATAATAATAATAATAATAATAATAATAATAATAATAATAATAATAATAATAATGATAATAATAATGATAATAATAATAATAATAATAATAATAATAATAATAATGATTATAATAATAATGATGATGATGATGATGATAATGATGATGATAATAATAATAATAATAACAACAATAACAATAATAATAACAACAATAACAACAATAACAATAATAATAATAATAATAATAATAATAATAATAATAATAATAATAATAATAATACTAATGATAATGATAATAATAATAATAATAATATATACGAAATCTGAATGAATTAAAATATCAGTTTTAAGCGCATTTTAATCCCGGGCAAAACAGACCACCCGCTAGTCTTGTTTAAAAACTTACTATGTCTGTCTGTCTGTCTTTCTCCATATTTTCAAACTCTATCTCTCTCGAACTAAATGTCGCAGAGCGGCGCTAGGGGCACACAATATTGGGTTTCACTTTAACCGTTCTTTTATGGATATTTAGCCAGTTGAAATAGTATTTTAAGATTTCAAAAATGGGTAAAATTTGAAAAAAAAGTCGTTATACATTTGTACATCTATCTCAGTTTATTTTTATTCAGTACATATGCGTGTCACATTTGTACAGTGGTAACGTTAGCAGCTTGAAATGATTCAATTTTGTATTTGGTTTCAAGTCTAGCTGATTAAACTCACAACTCTATAATAATATATACGAAATCTGAACCAATTAAAATATAGTCGGAAAATGTTGTGCTCCCGCTACTTTCTCATAATACGTTATATTAGTGTGCTATATTAATTTATTTGTAAATATTTCGGTTAACCTGTCTTTGGATAATGTTTTAAGCTTTTGCCATTTTTAACCTTGAAATGCTAAATTCATATAAAAGAGTCAAATTATTGGATTGAACAGTATTGTAAATAATTGTATGCTTCTGGTGACACGGAGATAACATTATAATTATGTCTAAAATATGAAAAGTTACATCCTGTAAAATACAAAGTTTCGATGATAAAATTGACAAAAAAATGTCATCTTTTGCATAACGTAAGTTTAATCGGAAATTAATGAAACCAGGAAGTTTGAAACTTTATTCCGCATAATATTAAAACGATTTTACAACACATTGCTCACTAAATGTCAGGCATAATCGTGAAATAACCTAGAGTTTTTACAAATACTAAAATGTCTCTGATGAGGGCGTATTTGCTGATGACACCACGATCTATAACGGACACGACGGAAAAACAAATTAATACATATCTGAGGAAATGACAGACACACTAGGGGAGGACCTTCAATCTGTAGTAGAATGGGGACAAAAATAGATGGGGACAAAAATAGATGGTCATTGGAGTTGGAGTTGCGACCAAGCTTGTTTCCTTAATTATTAACAAAAAAAAAACACTTCTCTACCATCAAGAGCAGTGGGCAAAAAGACATTTCCCTAATGTATTTAGTTAAAACTCCTGGGCATAACGTTCACATGGAACATGGGCTGGAACCGATACATTGTGAGCATTGCAAAAGCTGCTGCGTAGAAGGTGGACTCTCTCTACCGTGATAGAAAGCTACTTACACCTAAGAGTATCCTGTCCCTACCATTCGATCATGTATGAAGTAATGTTTTCACATTTCAGCTGGTGCATCTATTACTTGTCTCTCACTCCTGGACAGGATTAAAAAGAGAGTTGCAAACCTGATAGGACTTGAACTGTAATTTAAGCTCCAGTCTCTGCCCTATCGGAATAATTATACACTCCTGTGCCTGTTTTACAAGTATTTTAAGGGCGGATTCTCTGACGAGCTGCAAGCACTTGTACCCCCCCCCGACGTGAATAGACACGACACATCCGACAAGTAGCTTAATCCAACCCCTACACAATAGAAATCCCTAGGTTTAAGAAACCCTTAAATTCCAATACTTTTTCCCCCAGAACTGCTACATGTTGGACCTCTCTTGCAGGATTCTGCTTTCCTAACTGTACTTACATGCAGAAGTTCAAGTGCAATGTGAAAAGACATCTTGCTGCTCATCTCCCTTTATAATATCCATTCAAATTTTGTCCCAGATAGTATACCTCTACTTCAAATTATCACCGTGCGTTGTTTGGGGTTAACATTTAATTTTAAATGTATCAAATATTCATCCGTGACGTGCTCTCTATTTCTCTCGCAAACTCTCTCTCTCTCTCTGTCATTGGGTCTCTCTTTCTTTTATATATACAGAGAGAGAAGGATAGATACAGACGGACCGAGGCAGAGACAGGGAAAGATATAGTAAGCAAAAGAGAGTGTGATATATTAATATCTCGGCTGCTTCTAATTTTTTTAATGTTTCTCAAGCATCGTATTGGAGTAAACATGAAAGAAAAAAATAGTTACAGAAGGTTTCTCTAGGGTTTCTCTGTTATTTTCTCATATATATATATATATATATATATACATATATATACATATATATATATATATATATTACTACAAGCAAAGGGTGCATATAGATGGAAAAAGGAACCTCGTATTTTCGATAACTTTCTTCTGCTACCTCTATAGATCTGGTTCTCTTGCGTAGATTGATTTCAGAATAATTTTGCTTAATGATTTTTGCACACACCATGTAAATTTGATCATGTTTTTCTAATGAGGACAGAAATGATTGAAAATAGCATTCTTTTCTCGAACGAATTTGATTGCCGCTTAAGAATTAGCGCGATATTCTAATCACTTTCTTGCAGTGATAATCAACTCGCTGTTTGATGTTTGTTTGAAAGATTTAAGCAAATCATTCTGTCCCCCTTCGTTTCTCAGAATTATCTCCCTTTTATTAGATTAAGATAAATAGATCGGTGCCTTTATTATCGCACAACAATTATCAGTTCTTGTTTTTTTTTTCTGTTGGCAGGATGTGAGCTTCCTTAACCTGTTTTTTTTATTCTTATTTTATTTTCATGATGATAATTTTTTTACATTTTTAGAAGATTTCCGTTGAAATTTATCTTCAATTTTTTTCTGCGATCTTTTAACCTTTCCTGTTCGAATTTTTCCCCGATTATATCAGACTTACGTTTTCTATTTCCAATCGAATATTTTTTTAAAATATGGAATGAGTTATAATCGTAAATTCGTAGAATGTGTTTTTTTTTATCTTTATAATACGTATTACGGTTATATTTATAAAGTTAAATAATAATAATAATAATAATAATAATAATAATAGTAAAAATAATAACATCAATAAAAATATGCAATGATAATAACATTAATAATAATATGCAATGAAAACATGGAGACTAGAATTGACAGCTGATGGACAACATATAACAGAAATTAACATACAAAGAGGCATCCTCCAAGGAGACTCGCTATCACCACTACTGTTCATCATAGCCATGATACCCTTGACCAGTATTCTGAGAAAGTGCAAAGCCGGATACAAGTTCTCCAATACAGAGGAAAAAATGAACCACCTGATGTACATGGACGATCTGAAACATTTTGCCAGGACCGAAAAGGAGCTAGAGACACTAATTAACACAACCAGGATCTTCAGCCAAGATATCCAAATGGAATTTGGAATGGAAAAGTAGGCACTTCTAGTTATATGAAAGGGAAAACTGGAAACGATAGAAGGCATGGAACTACCCAACCAAACAGAAATGAGGGCACTAGGGAAACAAGACGACTATAAATAATTGGGAATTCTGGAAGTGGACACAATCAGAGCAACAGAAATGAAAGAAAATGTTTGAAAGGAATACCCCAGGAGAACAAGAAAACTCCTGGAAGCTAAATTATATAGTAGAAACCTAATAGAAGGTATTAATACATGGGCAGTATCACTAGTAAGATACTCTGCACCGTTTATATGGTGGACAAAAGAAGAACTGAGAAAACTCGTCCAGAAAACAAGGAAACTCGTGACCATGCATAATGCACTACACCCAAAGGACGATATTGAGAGACTCTACATGAAAAGGAAAGACGGTGGGAGGGGACTGATCTCTAGAGAAACTGTGTGAAGGACACGAAAAAAGAACTAGAAAAATATATGATGAAAAACACTGAAAGAATAATTATGGCAGCGATAGACACTGAAAAAAAAACAGAAAACAGAGAGACAAACGACAAAACGAGAAAAGAGAAGTGGGAAGAGAACCAACTCCACGGAAGATTCATAAGAATGACAAAAGATGAGAATAACGAAAACACCCGGACATGGATGCGAAAAGGACATATAAACCGAGAAACTGAATCTCTATTAACTGTATCACAAGATAACTCGATAAGAACCAACCATATCAAAGCAAGGATCGATAAAACACAAGAAAACAGCAAATGCTGACTCTGTGGACAAAGAGACGAAACGATAAACCATATAGCAAGTGAATGCAGCAAACTTGCCCAAAAGCAATTCAAAAACAGGCATGACCAAGTGGGGAGGGGGTACACTGGGAATTCTACAAACGACTGCATTTTGAGCGTACAGACAAATGGTACAAGCATAAACCTGCAACAGCACTCGAAAAGGAGAACCACAAAATCCTATGGGACATGGACATACAGACGGACAAACCCATCCAAGCAATATAACAAGATGTCGTAATAATTAACAAGAAAGAAAAATCCTGTCAAATCGTGGACATTGCAATCCCAGCTGATCACAGGATGAGTATGAAAGAAAAGGAGAAACGAAGCAAATACACAGAGCTAGCCAGAGAGTTGAAAGGGATTTGGATGATTAAGAAAGTCCAAATAGTACCGATAATAGTATGAGCACTAGAACAATCCCGAAAATCGTCGAAAAAAGAATGTCAGAAATTGGAATTCAGAGGAATAACTGCAAAAGTATAACGACCAACGATAATGAAAACGACTGAAATATTAAGGAAAACCCTTGAATGCGGAGAATAATACAAGATAATATAACGAATAAGCGTTACAGGGAATGAAGAACACCGAAACTGCATATTTACAAGTTCTACATCCCCCATAATGCATTCCCCCTGTTGTTTCTTCACCGATCCCCCCAAAAAAATGATACCGGAGGGCCGAGAAGGGTCTCTAAGGACTGAAAGACCGAGGAGCGAGCGCCAACCAGACCTCGGCTGGACAAGCGCAAAGAGAACTGGGACCTTGGGGAGGCTGAGGCCCACTCAAATTGCAGTATAAACCAATTACCACTACCAGCGAGAAATCAATGGTAAGCGTCTGTTGCGATGATGCAAATTCATTTGCAAATGCTATCGAAGGAGGTGGATAGGGCTGGACGTCTGGAGAGACTTGTTGTCACTCAGCTTCCAGAGAATACCACAGGTTTCCAATCAGATCGTTTGTTGACTTGTGTGAATGTTCAATGTGAGCCAATAATAATAATAATAATAATAATAATAATAATAATAATAATAATAATAACACTTACCGAGTGTATGGTCTTGTTTTCGGCAATTATTCGTTAGTATATCGTACTTAGTTTAGTAAACAGACGGAAAATGACGAAACGACTAACCAACAAGCTGTCAGAATACGTCTATTTGAAAGGAAAGCGAAAGACGCATTAAATCTAAAGGGAATAAAACTGAAATTTAAATTAAACACGAAGGTAGAATAATTCCTTCTAAATATTACTAATATGTTCTTAGTTGAAACTGAGAAGAAGACGCACTGTTATGATATTATATCTCAGAATCTCTTGTACATATTTACGTAACATGCCGGGAAATGTCAATGTGCTGCATGCAGCCTGGATTGAAACACCACGGTCATGAGGACTGTTAAAGTATATATATATATATATATATATATATATATATATATATATATATATATATATATATATATATATTGTAAAGAGAGGAGATGGAATATAGGATGCAAGAACAAAGCGGGAATTAAACATGATAACACAAAAAAGTTTTGTAAACAAATATGCGGAAAAAATGATTGTCGATTTAGCTCTTATGCATAGATCATCGTATAACGATTAGATCATTCTCTGACTGACGTAATGAACATTTAAAAATTAAAATGTTTAAAATTCAACACTATTTCACGCTGTTAATGGTAGCCGAATGGATACGGTCTCCGCTAATCGAGCCAGAGATGTCTCGTGTTGCGGGGTTCGAATGGTTCGGCTGGTGTAAATCGTGACACCCTGCACTGAAGAATCCCGAAAGGAGTAAACACTAGTGTCTGTTGGTATTTAATAATCATAGTAAAAAAATAATTATGACAGCCCTTTAAGAAATTCATTTCTTATCGTTGAGCACTTTCAGTTGAATCAAATACCTACCGACTTTAGTGCTCAACGATAAAATAAATATAAAACTGTGGATTATATAACAAGAAAGTGGAAAAAAAACAGATAAAGAAATCACTAAAAATTATTTCTCGCCCCCCAAAAAAGATAATGGAAAAAATACAGAAAATAGATAAAACAGGTAAACAAAGAAGAAGAAGAAGAAGAAGAAGAAGAAGAAGAAGAAGCGAATATAAAAATCACACAAATAACCCTGTGTAAATTTTTAAACTTAAAAAAAAAACGAAAACATATCGATCTCATGAAGGGGGGCGCTCAACCGGTATGTTACGACGCGAACTCTCTTGATTGCTGGTCCACCAAAATTACAGCAAGTAATTCACCTTTTATTCTATTTTAACCAATTCGAAGAAGACAAGCGGACGGGCGCACGGGACGGCCGAAAGGAATTTTAGCGGCGCTAGATTCTTTGTTTTCAATAAGAAAATAAGCAAACACTGTATAAACAGTAAACGCCGCTTCCCCCACAGGAAAACACTTTTAGGAAGATATCCGACGGATTTATTTTATATATATATATATATATATATATATATATATATATATATATATATATATATATATATATATATATATATATATAAACAAATAAATAAATAAAAAGAAATGTTTTTATGACTTTTATCGTCGGGGATCATATTTCAGTTATAACATTCTAAGAGTTGGGTTGGAATCTATTTTTAAACGTACGCCAGAGATTCGTCCATATATTCGTGTCATAAGTTTGATGATATTGTTTATTAAATCAAATGAGCAAATAATAAAAGCTTAGGCGGTTAAAAACGAAGGAACGGTTGCTCTAATATATGTAAACAATTACTGATCTATGTAACTACGGTGAGATCGAGTAGCCATTAATGGCTGATGTGTTCGTTAATTGCATGTTAATTGCATAAAATTCTTGCTAACAGTCAATGAGTATAGGTGGAAACGCTACTGGGAGGAATCATTATTTCTGAGTAGTGAAATGTAATGGTAGTCGCATTTGTAAGAGTGTTAATACAGTTAATCATGTTGTCAGCGCAAAATAGTTGTAATGGTTGTATATTTACCCAGTTTTCTCTGACGGGTTTGTCAAATGTATATGCCTCGAGAGAATACACTAGGAATTAGATAATTAATACACATTCTAGTCAAATACATTCTAATACTGGCACAGGGATGCAATATTGCGGCGAAGGGATACGGGTTGGAGCCTGTTGAATAGTGTGTTTGTTTTTTCTTACTTTGGACTTCAAGTTGGATGCTGACAAAAAAATGAAAAGAATTGTAGTAGAAGCACAAAATGTAACAACACTACTTTCTGCATGGTCAAATTATGAGTCTTTAAAACTATTTTATATGATCTGCTGTGAGTAATGTTCTAGGACAGTAGCTAGAGTAGTATTTGTAATATGTCCAATGAATGTGTTATAATATATATTGCCTGTGATTGTTAGGGCAAGCGTTTTTAGATGTGCTCTTAGGTAAGGTGTTATTTGTCATGACAATCGGTGTTTAAGAAGGATTGAAGTTGTTTAATAAAGTAAACTAAGTCGTACTAGCATTGAATATTACAGTCTATAAACGAACGCATTGCCCTACATTACATTGCATAACTGAAAGGAGTATATATTTTATATTTAATTAAAAAGACTTCGATAATTTAAGATTGATTCAGCGTTTCACAGGAACACTTTAACTTTTATCTTGTTTCTCTTTATTGCCTGTATCATCTATGTTTTTTTTTTACTTAATTTATTTTCACTTGTGAATAATTCTGGTAAAATATCAGAAATTAATATGTAATAAATTGTTTCCAATAAAATATTAAATATTTAAGTCATCAATAAAATTGATATAGGTTTCTACAAAATATTTTATTTATGCAGCATTTGAAATATGTCAAGATTAAAAAGGAAGTTCATTAATAAACGTTTCTTAATCTACTTGTAGCATGTCTTCAAATGGCTCGAAAATAAACACATAAAACATTATTGCTACTGTAGAATTTTTGAAAAAATATTTCACTTATCTGGTATATAATAAAAGAGGCTCTGGGCCCAAATACCGTAGGTTTACAACAACAGATGGCGTATAAACATTTACTATGTTAATTCTATAAGTCATAAAAATATTTAACTACAGGAAGTAATTTCATACTCATTGTTTCGTTAAATATTACATTTATTCTCGTAAATGCCATCTTCGTCATCGTTGAAACCTAAAGAGGAAGTAGGTCAAATGTCTCTTCCTTGCATAAGTGCTCCTACGACGCCATTCTACACCGTGTGCTCTTACACTCTTTTCTATTTTACGGGGTCTAAGCTGTTATTAACTAACTCGTTATTTCATACATATCTCTTACCCGTAACGCTTTACCCCTACTGAAATAATAATTTCTCCCTCCTACCATTTCTCACAATCTGATCAGTTGGCATCTACATGTTCGGACATTCCGGATTGACTGAAACATCATTCAATTAAGAAAGCTCCAAAGATAAACACAAGCATTGCTTCCCTGAGTAGAAATGTTACATATTAAATACCCCGATTACAAACTTCGCAGCCTCAACAAAAAATTGATTTTAATTATTACAACTTCTATTTTCCTACCTATATTAATAACATGTTTCGATATCTTTATCACTATGAAGCAAATCACTGTGTTTATTGCTTATTCCACATGTTATTTTACGAAACGTAAATTTGAGTATTATATTTTCATTGCTGTTCACATTTATTCCGTTAACGCTGATAAATAATTATTAATTATAGTTTATTTTAGTGATAAAGATACCGAGAGAAATCATTATTAATTATATTTTAGTTTAGAAATAAAGAAAGCGAGAAAGTAATTCGTTTTTACTAAACCATTATTAGGGGCGCTTTAGAAAAACAGTTCGTATCACTTGCGTACGCGTTGCTGAGTCGACGTTTTAGTTTTCACGTTCGGTTACATAATAACTGCTTCACAAGGTATAAATGACTAAAATTAAATCATGTTATTATTTCACATATAAAGATGTGGTTACAAATTAATTAATATGTGGGATATAATTTCGTTTTATTTGGTTTTCGAGTTTCTGATTCGATTCATATATTTGCATGTTTGTTTATAGACACAAACTATAACTCGATAAAATTACATCAATCTATCATGACACATGTGAGGATCTGATTAAATGTTTACTTTCATGCAGATTTATATTTCAGTGCCTTATAGATCGGGAATTTCCAAAAGCGCAAACAATTGACTCACCGTTTTAATTGTGTCATACAAATTGATTTTCTCTATAAAAAGATTTGCACTGCGTTTCGGAAAATAATCCGCAATCATAAAATGGATATACACAATATATTTGCATACTTTCTATTAATGATTTTTTAAATTTTACAAAAGATGCAATTACGAGCAATAAATAAGAATTTAATTTAAAAAATTGTTTTACAAAGAATTCCTATTAGTCAATGAAAAAATGTTAGTTTCTAAAAGGTTTTCGAGGGTGCTTAACACAAAAATAAGAATATATTATAATATTTAGATATGGTTTATATCTAAAAATAGAGTTGATTGAGCATTCTATAAAACGTCTTAATAATAAAAATGTCAGTAAAAGAATGAGCAATGATAATTAAATTATATTGTTTAAAAATAATTAGTTAAGATTTGAGGAGTCTTTTGTGTCAACGGTGTGTTGTGAACAAACATATGCATAGCCGCGTCAAATTAGGCACGTTTGAAAAACACAATTCTGACGTCATAGACAAAGGCCGTTTCTCAATAGTATTGGTTCGAAGTTTAGTCATCTAGTAAGTCAGAGAGAGTTAATCAACTAAATGTTGCCATAGTAAGAGGAGAATCCCGCAGAAACGAAGGGAGTACATTTAACCATGTAGCTGAAGTTGAATTCCTGACGTTCATCGAACGGCCGATCAGATGAATAATAAAATCATCATTATGTTTTGTAAGTGTTGTCTCGTGTCGTCATCAGTTTATAACAGAAAAGATAATGTGTTCATAACCTTATAATGAACATTGTGTAATCATGCGATGATTATGCATTTCCCTTCTCCGTGTTACGAACTTCTATAAATCTCCACTCAGTATATATATATATATATATATATGTATATATATATATATATATATATGAAGTCTCAAGCATCTCAGAATTGTATAATATATAAATGCCTTCTCTCCCTTCCATCACTATCTTTCTATTGTTTACATGTCATCGTTATATATGTGTAACAATATGAACTCCTCGTCATATCCGTTTATGTATACCTCTACACAACAGGATTTCGATGGTGAAACTAGAGTTTTGGTCTTCCGGTCTGTTTGCTGTCATGGGTGTTGTAGGTTGTGATATTGTTGATTGTGGAAATTATAAGTATATATATATATATATATATATATATATATATATATATATATATATATATATAAGGAACACATTCCTCTGTCTGCCAAATATATCCCCAACAAGAATATATCCACAAATTTGTTCTCGTTTTTAACACTTTCCTAAAAAATATAAGGTGGAAGGCTTATCGACATGCCTTAAGCATTAAAAATAAACTTAAAACGCCTATTCCGTCTGAACACCAACTCTACCCAAGAACTCTTAAAAAACTCCCTATCAACTCTCATAGAGAACAAAAGAAATTCGAAGGAATTTCTGCCAAAATTTATGGATTGAATACTACTGTTCACCTCAAATGCAACCCTTACCTCGAAGAGTTTGAGAATTCCATGTTAAATTAAGTAAATAAATGTAAATTAAAGAAACTAAAACACCATTATAATCCGGTTCTTCGAAAAAAAATTGCGGAAAAAGTTAAAAAGAATAAGCATATATTCGTCCCTGCTGATTAGACAAAAAAGATTATAAACTTGACTAGGCTAAATATAAAATATTTTTGTATAAAGAACTTAATAAATCTAATAAAATAGTCCCTCCTAAGACTTTAGATTCCATTAATTCTGAAGCTAACTTTTTACTGACTTCTATGAACATTCATAAATTCACTGAAATAATTTCTCCGGGTACTCCTAGATTCACCCTCAAAGATCATAAACTTAATTTCTATGACAACCCCCAATCAGATTGATCTGCCCATCTAACTCTGACTTAGGAGCTGTAAGCAAAAATATCTTAGATAGAATCATCCCTTCCAGTAAAGGAAAAGTAGGTTTCCATCTTTGGCTGAATTCAGATTCCGTAATTAATTGGTTTATTTCCCTTAAAAATGAACACCTCCTTAACTTCATAACATTTGACATCCAAAATTATTATCAATCAATTTCTCCGATTCTTTTAAATAAGCTAAAAGAAATTCTGACTTAACTAATTTAGAAATAAAATTATTATCCTAGCTAGAAAGTCCCTTAGACAATTTAACAATAAGCTTTGGACTAGAAAGGATACCCCTGATAGTTTTAACATGTTGATTGGTGCTTCTGACTCTGTAAAAGGTACAGATTTAGTGGGACTTTTCTAACTGGAAGAATTAAATACACCTTTAAACATATCATGGGGATCTTTATAGAGACGATGCCCTTTTTACTACAACAGCCAGGCCAAGAGAGTACAACAAAACAATTAAAAAATTACATAACTTCTTCAATAACTTTAGCCTTTCTATAATTATCGAACCAAACAAAAAACTTCAAATTTACTAGATGTTACACTTAATCTTAACACCGAAACTAATAGCCCCTATCATAAACCTAATCTTACGCTTTTATACGTCCATAAATCTTCTAACCACCCCAACTCAATTATAAAATCTATGGTAACATCTGTCTTTAGAAGAATTTCTGCGCTTTCTGCTGATGCAAAAACTTGTAATCAAAATGCTACTTACTTCAATAATGCTTTATGGAACTCAGGACACAAGGAAAAGATTAAATATAACAATTATGCCCATCCTGCAGGCCGCCTTAAGTCTGTAATCACACACAATATGACTCGTAAGAAACCAGTCTAAATGACAAGATCCGCCGCTATCAATAACAATGAACCAGTCTACATTTATAATCCAAACCAAAATACTAATCGCAATGTCTCTAACCCACCTAGTCGCATCAGGAGAAATAAAAATATTCGGTTTAATCCTCCATTTAGCCTAAATATCAAAACTAATATACCTAAGGAATTCTTCAATATTGTACAAGACTCTTTCAAATACCCTCACAGATATAGTTATATTTTCAATAAAAATTAAATCAGGATTTCTTATTAAATAAATCCTAATTTATTACAAAAATCTTAACATCTAATAACAAAAAATTAAATCAGCCCAAAAAGTCCCTTTCCCAATTAAACCCAAAACTAACTGTAATTGTAATAACAAACATCTTTGCCCACTCAATAATGATTGCATCCATAAAGATGTTTTATATTCTTGCACTATTACTGATCTTCCACGCAATCCTCCCATAACAGACACTAATATTTCGTCTTCAAGTTATTCTTCTTCCATCCTTCATCTGATATAGTTACTAATCCAATACACAACTCGAACAGCCCTTCCATCCACAATCATACAACTAATAATAATGATGATGATGATGATAATAATAATAATAATATTAATGAGAATAATTATATTTCTCCTAACAGCCATCCTAACACTAACAACACCCATTATCCCCTCCAAAATAGTCCTCATAATGACCTTGTCCCACCATTTGTTGAACACTATGAATAACATTCAAACTATTTAACTAATAAAAATCAGCAAATTAATATTAATACCTGACCTCGAACTTTTAATAAAGTGCATACATATATCGGCGCTACTTCAACATTAATTAAGAAAAGAATATAAAATCACAGTTCTTCTTTTAACAACCATAATTCTAATAATGACAAAGGAACTTCGCTAACCACTTTTATTAAAACACTTAACTCTAACAATACCCCTTCTAAATAAAATGGGCTATTATAAAAAAAAGTTAAGTCTTATACTCCAAGCTCCAAATCATGTCGCCTCTGCACAACCGAAGCTATACCAATGATTACTACCCCCCAAAGTAACAATATAATAAAATCTAAAAATGAACTGATCTGTTTCTGTAAACATAAGTCCAAATTAAATTATGACAATTTTTAAATTACCTTTTATAGAGATATACATTTTTAAATTACCCTTTATAGAGATATAAATATTTTCTTTAACTTTATCGTTTTTCTACATACTTCTTAATATATTATAATTTAATAATCCTTTATTTTAATTCTTTATCTCTTCTTTGCATGGCCGGTTTTTTATCTGCATTTTCTGTTTTATTCTTTAAACTTTCCTATCTATCTAATATATCACTCTACCCACACTTTCATTTTACTATATGCATTTACTTAGTTTTTTCCCTGAATTTGCAGATACCAGCCATCCTCTCCCCTTAAATAATTTTTATTTTTTATTTTTTATTCTCATTTTATTTTATTTTATATTTAATATTTAATATTTTATTTTTATTATATTTTATTGTTTAATTTATTTATGTATTCTTTATTTTCTATATATTTATTATTTACTTATTTATTTTTATTTTCCTTTTAGTGTAGTTTAACAACTTTTGCTGACATTTTTTAAGTGGTGACCTGTAAATTTCAGTTGACCTATATTATTTTTCCCTATATATATTTTTTCGCGCATTTAACATTTCCTGTCGGGGTCATTTTGACTTTTGTTTCCCTTTATTTTATATTTAACTTCATCATCATTTTTCTCTTTTTTTCTCTTTTTTCTCTTCTTTCTCTTCCCATATTTTTCTTATTCATATTTATGTCTCGGAAGTAGAGTGAAAAGCACTACTTATTTTTCTTTTATTAATATTATTGGAATATTTTCTTATTTTCCTTGTACACATTTTTGTGAATTATTCCAATGATTTCTGCCTTTGGATTATTATGGACCATCTTCTTCCAATTACGGGCTCTCCTTGGATTTTACTTGTACAAATAAAATTCTTTTAACTTTCTTGAAGTTTTAGATTTGGATTTTACCGTCACTGGATTTTTTTATCTTCCACCAGACTATCAATTCGTGTGTAATCACCTTTTTCTTTACCATATTCCCTCTGCTTCACTTTTTTTGTTTTCAAGTAAGATCTTTGACTTACTTGTTGTTTCACCAAATACTTCTGTATGCAAAATCCGATCCCGCATTTTGCTAATTCCTACCCTCTGATGAGATGGAAAGTATTTCTTCGAAACTCCGCGGATTAAGAACTGTCCATTTATCTAGTGTTTCCTTTTCAGATTAAATATGTTTTAACTCATTTACAAGAGTGTTTTAACATATTTTATTAACTGTTTGCTCAAATATATATATATATATATATATATATATATATATATATATATATATATATATATATATATATATGGTATACTGAATAGGTTCATTGGATTAAGATTAACATATATTATTTTCCAAGACTTTTGATATAGAGTGTGAATGCACCATTTGCAACCATTACCAGGGTGTATGTTCGCTAGTAACGCAGATTTTTCGTGTGTACAATAGATAACAGTGTATACAGTATCACATGAATGTTCAACCGTAAGCATAATAAGGTGACTGTTTTCACACGAACGCAAAATCAATATTGATCAGCTGAGTTTCAGTCAGTGTCCTTTTCTTGTAAAACAATATTTAAGAAGACAGCCTCATTAATTTTTGAGTGAGTTTCATTGAGGAGAATACAGTCGATGGAGTACGAAGCGTGATATACATCATTCTGTCGTTTTGTAACGTGAAGCAGAGAATGTACGCGATTTCTCTCTGCATTCGTGTCAGTTAACATATTATTTGACAATTTCGGGACCATACGTGTAGAGTGCGCTATAAATGATAAGATATCATGAAGTGTCAACCGTCAAATATCATGTGTAACATTTTAGACAAATAGGATTGTTACTTTACAAGTTACAATTGAACAAGTGAGCTGATTTTTTGAAAAAACGATTTACTCAATGATTAAACTAAATTCCGTGTTTTAACAGAAGCGCTGCTTTCTCATTGCATTAATACTGTTAAAGTAATGTTCTCTCGTCGCTACGATAGGAACAACCTATATAAGCCATGTAAGCGATTTTGCTTACATAAACACTGCTTAAGTAAAAGTCGGTAAAATTGGTAAGTTGTTGCTAACAACATGCACATATTACACACCAAACTGTTCGCTTGATCGTAGATTAACTTTGTGTGAGAAAGCAGAATAGTTTTTACTTTTATAAACATGAATGCTAAACATAGTCCGGGAAAATTTGGATCAACAGATGTTCCACTCGCCTATACATTTATTGCCATCGAAATCGTTATAATCGCCTATTTTTACTCAAATCGAGTACTTTCCTTCGCTAGTTCCGGCCACCCACAATGTGCACAGAGGAAGCTTTACATGCTTCTCCGCACTACCTTAGTACATAATATATTTAGTCGACATTGCACTGCAGGGATCTGACTGTTGATTTTATGAAATTATCTCTAAATAATGGCTTACTTTCAAATTTATAATGGAAAAATCAAATTTTACTTCCAAATTCTGCTCTAACAGGAAATATTTATTTCAGACGCGCTCCGAATATATAAAGGAACCATATGTTGATTTCATGAAAATATTTTACCTAATCGTTTGAATTACAGATAAATGTACGTATGTCAAATACCATAGTTTAATATTGGTTTAAAAAGGCATACAAGTCGAACGCTTACTAATAATATAAAAGAATATACAGTTGATTTCATCGGCCTGAGATTGTGCAGTGATAAAAAATATCCAATAAATGATTTCATAGACCTAACATTATGCAGTGATAAAAATTCTCAAATACATTTATAACAGGAGGTTATTATTAGGAGTGTTATAACAGCTTTTGTTTTCATTGTTTTTTTTTCTCTCGAGTTAATACCTCATATGTTTTTATATATACTTGTGTAGTTCTCGGTTGATTAACTGTGTCCGTGTTGGATATATTCTTGACAGTCAAAAGAATGACTAGCATATTCTGTTGTCACACCCCTAGTTATTATAAAAATATTAACTTGGGTTAAAATCGGTTTTACTTCCTGTATCCGTTTTTCTTTTAGTATTTACTTTTTATTCTTTTTGGAGACATTCTGTTAACAAAAAAAATTCTACGTGATAATACTCAACTACACATCAAGTACCTTTTTAAAAATCAGCACAGCCGTTTTGGAGTTTATAGGCCATAGCCTAACACACACAGACATACACACAGACATACACACTTCATTTTACATAATAATAGGATAATAAAGATCCTTTATTTTTTCTGTATGGGTTTGTATGTTCAGCTAATAATAAAACATGAAAAAAAAACACCGGCAAAATTTAAATATTCGTGAATTTTGGATAAATAATATATACAACTAAACTAAAGAATAATGTACAGAGGTTTATCTAGGGCAGATTTTGTTAGTCGATGTTTTTTCCATGATAGTGTGTACTACTTTTAAACTAAAGTCCATACAGTTAGTGATGTGTAACCCTTCTAGCATAAAACAGTGTATTCAGTATTAAGTAGTAAACACATATTTTTTAAAGCTGGATTGTGGTTTACAGCCGATCAAAGACAACTCCCCGTCAATGATTCAAAGAGTTATTTACCACTTTTTAACTACAACAACATTGTATAACTCTATTTTATTTTACAGCTATCTATATATGCATCCCATAATATAAAGTATATTTTTAAACGTAATTAGTTAATCAAGTCAGGACATTGTAACGGTGAAGTGGTTAAAATTTACATATCTAAGCACCTGCATCGTTAATTTAGCTGAGTTCACATTATTACGCTGTTTGACAATTGATAATATGGATGTTACAGATGAAGTATGTCAACGTCACAATCTACGTATCTAAATGAACACATATGCGTTCATCATCTTGAGTGCTCTGACTTAGATATTTCCTTTAGTGTTTTACCATCAATAGATTAAAATTCCGCATTTTATGTACACCCCGTTTCAATATTGTATTTTTACTATGAGAAGCTAATCGACAACACTCCTTACGCTTAATATATTGTCGACAAAAATTTATCCTTCAAACAGAACTTTTATTTATTAAGTCGTGTACCTTGAATCCATCAATACTTTTATAGACATATATTTTTTTCTAATTATATCACGTCTGTGAATCATATTATGACGAGATTGATTTCCAAAGACTGAAAACATGTGCGATATTAACTCCAATTTCTACGCAGAGTTTCTCGGAATTCATATATCAAGAATTTTTTTCTAGTATATTTTAAAATTATAACGAGGAAAGGTAGGAGTACGGAAAGCAAGTTTTACGCTCGAATGAACCTTTCCAATTTTACGGGCGCATCCATGATATTCTAAATATTGATTTTACTCTCCATGGTTTATTATTCTCTCTATAACGTTGATAATATTGGTATTTTGTGATTCGTTAAACGTTCAGTGACATTTCGTTAGGGGTTTTGTATGTATTCAATGGATGCATGTAATATTATTTGTTCTACTTTTTCTTCTTTTAAACTATTTATGTGGGGGGATAAGGTGTAGCATTTCTCTATTCCCGAATCAATTCGACTATATAAGTCAGCGTGTATGAAGAAAGTACCAGATGTACTTTATCAGTCGAGGTTTTAAGATTTTCAATATGGTGTGTTAACAAGACATTTTTCTGTAATTATCGGTGCCACTATCTAATATTGTTATACATTATTCCACTATCTAATATTGTTATATATGATTCCGTGGACGCTTAATGGAACAAAGTTTCATACCTAGGGACGGGATATATATAGACAGGGTGCAAAATCGTCTTCAATATTGGATGTTGATGCATTTTTAGCTTTTCTAGGTTCTCTAAAAGAAAAGACATAGCGACTCTGTATCTGCGTCTCATTATTTACATGCAGGTACTCGGCTGAGCTGGAATTTATTCTGACTCTATACAGTACGTGTGCTATAAATACGCATCAAAGTACAATCACTGTCATTAATTTCTGTCTCTTTCTATCAGTTTGTTAAATTTAATAAACATTCCACGAGCTAAGTTCCTCTACTTGAACTCTGAATCTTCGCGACTGACTATAACATTGTCGCTTTCAAATATAATGCACGACATTTCTCGTTTTGACATCTTCTTAAATAGTAAAACGATCAAGTCGCACTATTATCAATCATCAAGGCATTGTCTTACAAACTACACAGCACTTATTAAAACTTATCCAGGAGTGGCCTTTAAGCCTTCATTTGTGTAGCCTTACTATAAAAACGCTCTTGTTATTACGTTTTGTACATATATATGGTCACAGATTTATCTTAAAGTATTGGTTCAGAGTGATTAATGAGGACATAGATATTAACCTTTCTAAGCACCTGCGAGATTTTTTTTTTAAATAGTTAGTAGACAATATACTGGTTTCTTATTCTGTATTGCGCCTCTGCTCGCTATATATATTTTCTAATTTAGCTATTAAATGTTTGCAGCATGAAATCTCTCAGAATTTGTGTTAACTATTCCTGTCATGCTATGTAGCTTGGTACAACGAAATTGATACTTACTGCGGCCCGAAGGCCACTCGAGGATAAAAGTTAACGAATGCGAGGTGATAGTGTAATAACCATTAATAACGTACATTGGGTAAAATTTGGATTATTTAACTGGACGGCTCAACAAGAAATTATTTACATTGGACATGGAAGCTACAATATGGTAGTTGGCCTGCAAGCATGCCAGTGGAACAGTGTTCCATAGGACGGTAGTTCGAGGAAGTAAACTTGGCTTATGTAAACTGCGATTAGATGTGGGCACAGATAGAGGGCGAGGAAAGATGCTGATAGTGTTTGTAACTTGTCGAGTTTTTTTTTTGTGAAAGTTTGGAAAGAAAGGGGCAATTGATTGCATTTCAGATAAGTACCTGTCATTAAAATAACCATAATGCAGAGCTAGGCTCGCAACGTCTCTTCTGTGGAAGCAAACGTTTCTGGGGCAGAGAAAATTGCATTACATACTAAGTTTCAACACTGGTTTTGAACTTTATCAAATAGGGATATGCGCGACCAGCAACTCTTGCCTAGGTGTCGCACTAGTACTTCATTTTAGGACGCACTTGGCTCTTTTGGAGATAGAGTATTGCATCGGCACTGAGACACCTACTGGAGCGATAGAATGATTCAACCATTATTTTAGTGATTTCAGCAACTTATTTTAATTTTGTGTTTCATTTTAGATCAGGAGTAAAGGGCAGTCCCAGAAGCTTATGCGTGTATTTTATCGTGGCCTAATGCTTTCAAGGTTGGTATTTTTTAGGGTAGTATTTTTTATGTGTCCATTCGTATTGCTAATATGATCGTAATGTGGATAAATTATTGACTACTTTTGAAACGTCTTCAGCTTTAAACTATGTATAAATATGGTTAATACTGTCGTCAAGTTCGATATCATTTGATACATTCGATTGGTTTGGTACTTATTGTTTTTTTTATATTATTTACGATTCTCAATATCGTCTGATCTATATAAAGCAGATCAGGTATGCCTGATTAAGTTTTTAAAATTCTTGTTCGTACTTCATGGTGAAGTCGAGATTAATTAATAGATTTGTTCAATCAATTGTGCCTAATATAGTCCGGGATATTTCCTAGCAAAAATAATGCTTTCTTATTCTCATAAATTCGTTTCATAATTTATGCTTTGATCATTCATTCTTGTATGCCGCTATTGTGCATATATGTATTTCAGAGGTTGAAGTAAAACTGCATATAGATTATATAAATGATACGATGATTATTTTGTTAGTAGCTCTTTCCAGATCATTATTTTACTGTGAACGATCGCGAGTGTTTTTCCATTATTTTCTATTCATGGTTATTCTTCAATTTTCTAAAGCTCTTTGAAATGCTTTCACTTATTCGGGTTTTCAAGATGGTTTCTTATACATTGCGCCAAACCTATTTTGTTTTGATTGCAGGTTAAATTGTCATGCTTTTTAAAACTTTTTTCATATTATTGTTCCTAGCATTATTCATATTTATATTAATAATATTAGCATACACTCCCTAAGATTTTAACAGTAAACATTAGCGTTTATATTCTGTCCTTTTCCTTAGTTTGACTCACAACTTAAACTTTACAGCTAAATCTGACCCCCAAGATCGCCACGAACATAGAATATGCGCCTACATCAAAGATGGCTTTCGGTGGGGTAGTGATATCTCCAGAGAACACCCTAATTTACCTAATATGTGCTTTCGGGTTGAACTAGCTTACAGCACTGCATTTATATTTTCCCTCTATCGCCCCCACAACAGTGGGGTTACTATCTTTAAGAGAATATCTGGGTAAAATGGACCGCATCGTCTCTGCTCATCCTTCGGCTAACATTCACATTTGAGGTGACTTCAATGTCCATAATCTGGGATGGCTGACCCACTCGAACAAACCCGATGACGAGGGGAGGTTCAGTCATAATTTTGTCATTGCCTATGGCCTCACTCATATTGTTCACGAACCCACCCGTGTGGCCGATACTACCGGTCAGTATGCAAGCCTTCAAGATCTTTTCCTCACAACTTACCCTGAAATATGTTCATGTGCCTTTGTATCTCCTCTGGGATCCTCCGACCACTCTGTTGCAGCAGTTAAGATAAAAATGAAATTTAATAAGTCTTCAGGCGTACTTCTCCACCGTACTGTATATCGATACTTTATGGCTGACTGGGATAGCTTCCGTACATTTATATCTGATCTACCTCTGAATTCCATGTTCAAAAAGGATGTGCCCGCTATATTATCAGACATGAAAGAATGGTTAATGGTAGGCACAGACCGATTCATAGCATCTAAAAACTTCCAACAAACGCCTAACAGCCAGCTATGGTTCTCCCCTGAATGTGCCGCTGCCATCGCGCACAGGAATCACTGTTTCCATAGCTACTAATGTAATAGATGTGCTGAGACTAAAACTGCTTCCAGGACTACCAGCAACCACTATAAAAGAGTAATAAAAATGCAAGAGAGCTATATGATCAGTCTATTAAATTCAAAGTAGCTGAGTCGCGGCTTGATTCCCACCAGTTATGGCAAATAGCAAACAGGATCTTGAAAAGAAGCGTGCGTTCTATCCCAACTATCATCAAAGCACCTGAGGTTATATAATCAGAATCAGACAAGGCCAGATTATTTGCCAAAAAAAATTGAAGCAAACTCTACCCTATGCGACAAAGGCCATCAACTCCCTGTATTTCCACACGCTATGCAAAATACAAATATATGTGCGTGAGGTCGCCAAGGTAATCAAGAACCTTGATTCCAGTAAAGAAACTGGCCCTGACGACATTCCAGTTATAGTGCTGAAAAAGCTCCAACGAGAAATTGGCCCCATAGTTACAAAACTGTTTAAGCGTTGCCTTAAGAAGAAGTGTTTTCCAACACCCTGGAACACCTCATCAGTATGCCCTGTATTTAAGAATTCAGGTGAAAAGTCATCTCCCTCTCAGTACAGACCAATAAGTCTCATATGTGTCATGAGTAAGTTGTTGGAATCAATATTAAATAAAGAAGTAGTACACCGGCTAAACAGAAACACTCTTCTTAGTGACACGCAATATGTTTTCCGTTCTGCAAGATCTAATTCAGATGTGCTAACGGTTATATCTCATAGGATTAGTGATATTGATTATTGATAAAGGCTTCTGTTCCATGGCAATTGCTCTTGGCATATAGAATGCCTTCGATAAGGTATGGTATCAGGGCCTACTTAACAAGATTTCCAGCTACGGTATCACTGAAAATATTCTCTCAATCACTGAATTATTTTTCTCCGATACGTTCATAAGAGTAGTCGTTGATGGGCAGAAATCAGAGACCCTCAGTATTAATGCTGGAGTCCCTCAGGGGTCCATCCTGGGCCCAACTCCATTCCAGATCTACATCAATGATCTTCCAACACACATACTTAAATCATTCGTTGACATCTATGCTGATAACACGACCATCTATGGCTACACGTCAAAGGCCGTAAATTACAAAGTTCTCTCTGATTCTCTCTCCTCAGTTCTTGAGCGCGTGGTACAGTGGGGGAAGAGTTTGCTGGTCACTTTTAATTCATCCAAAACCAAGCTTCTATCTTTACATCATCAACGCTCTGAACCTCATCTGGCATCAATTGAAATGGATGACTCTCTTCTTGGGGGGGGCTAGATTTTTTTGACAAGCTTCTGGGTTTGATCTTACTCCTTATCTGAAATGGTACACGTACATCATGTCTGTTGCCAAGGACGCTGAGAAAATGGTGGGACCCTTCTACCGCTCCAGAAGATATATCACTACTGATGAAATTATCTATCTATATAAAAACCAAATATGTCACAGAATAGAGTACTACTGTAACATCTGGGCAGGAGCTGCTAAAAACAGCCTATCCTGCATTGAGAGAGTACAAAATAGACTTCGTGGTTTAGTGGGGGATGCCCTTTTCTCTTCCGTGCAGCCTCTCTCCTACAGAAGAAACGTTGCGAGCCTGTCATTGTTTTATCGTTATTTCGATGGCAAGTGTCGTGTGAGCTCCAATCTCTGGTTCTCCCCTCGCCAATCTTTCACGAGAAACACCCGTCTAGCTGAAACTTCTGTCAATAATTTTCCCCAATCTTATCTGTGCCTAAATCCAAACGTAGATTCCATGAGCAGAGCTTCTTTCTCAGAATTGCACGACTGTGGAACTCTCTCACGTTTGCCTGTTTCCCACCTGACTACAACTTGGATGTCTTCAAGTTCAACATAAACAAATTCCTGACAAACCACCCCCTTAAGTAAGACACTATCAAATCTCCAATAATAATGATTACTACAACACTATCTCATTAATTACTGTACGCGCAATAACCCTTATCCCTGAGTGGCCTCCGGGCCTTGATAAGTGGTGTCCTCCATGTAAAAAAAGAAACAACAAAAAAACCCCAAGAAATCTTACAAATTATCCAGTAACTTAAACTGCATTACTTAACCATTTAACTCAACTATACTTATGACAACAGGCATTTATATCTTGCAAATGATGAGATTTGTCGCTACGAACACATGCAATACAATTTTCTGTGCACTTTACTTATATCGTATTTATGTAAAATATGTTTTGATACTACACGAAACCTATTTTCCCTACGTCGGGGAATGTGAAGTTCCCTCTACATTAACGGACTTTAAAATGTTATCTAAATCGGTAGTGGCTCTTTTCGAAGAAGCTGCTATTTCGTAAATTAAAAAAAAAAAAACTCGTGCCTTACTCGGGCGTCCTGGTGGCGCATATGATTAGGGGCAGTAAAAGTGTGATTATGAAAATATTCTTAGATAAAAAGTAAAAATGAAGAACGAACATGGAATGCTATCACATAAAAACAAACATTACGAAATAAAGGCTCTAACATTCTTTGTTGATCACATGTATCGTTGGCAATAATTTATCTGGAAGTGGAGCGTGTCACAATAAACGCATTTGATTGGATGATAATTAATGTCAAGCCAACTTATAAAATGGCGATGGCATGTGAATTTAAACGTGTGGCAGTTACTCACCACCGAAAAACGGAAATACAGAACGAGTGTCACTTTTAATTGTATACAGTCAAATTTAAAGCATGACAGTTAGTTTTCCCATGCACTTGAACAGAATACTGTTGTTACGTTCAAAATAATTATGGATTTCCACAAAGTTTTATCTTATTAAACTCAACAAGTTTGATTTTGCTACTTTCATTGTTCCTAATTTATTTTTGTAACCTTCATGTGTTGGTAAAGTTCAAACATATCAGATGACTATTACGGTGATTATAGTGTTGTTACTTTACAAGAAAAAATTATTTGCCCCCCACCCTTGGCGGGAAAATAGTAAAGTGTAAACGAGCATACGCCGTACAATGAGCATGCAAACCATTTTGACCTCTAAATTTCGCTAATCTCTATGAGGTTTACTGTTTATTTATCTTCAGTTCGAACAACACATACACATACACGCACATACACACAAAACACTCATATATATATATATATATATATACGTTTTATTTGTATTTATATAAGCAGTAACGTAAAAACAAATAAAAAGTATACCCTGTTCTACTACGATATTGAGCACTCTTGTATTAACCTCGTTAAACATACTTGGTTGTTAAACCTCTGAAAAACAACAACCCAAGCAAAGCCCGGTCAAAAAATACGCATAATATATTTTAGTTACGACAGGTTTCTTATTTATTATAAACAGAAATGCTGGGGTATTATAAACGTAACGTAAAATACCCTTTAAAAATGATGTAAAAATACGAAATAAAAACCTGAGACAAGTACATGTGAGTATTATTTTTTAACGGTTCCATTTTTATAAGTAAAAACAATAATGCTGGCGATAAGATGAACATCAAAACATAAAGACAGTGAGTCATGTACGATAACGATTAAGGCAGCTTGACACGATTTTTGATCTATTATTTACATAAGTATCGTGTCTCGTGAAATATTCAACAAACAGATAAATGTCTCATGAACCCATTATGAAACAATCTTTCAAATTTTGCTCATAAACAACTGTTTTTCGAATAAAAGCCGATTTAAATATTTTTCATGTTACTGAATACCCTGTATGCTAAATTTCAAGTGTGTGAATAAAAATAGGTTGAGTACGAGGGGCGTGCAATAAGTAATGCGCCTTGCCCACTTCCAGTTGTCTGATCTAGCTGAAATTTTGCCTGTGCAATGATTTATATCTCTAAGGGTTATGTGGCAAATTACATCTCTGAACTAATTGTGGTTTCTGTTTTACAGTTTGAACTGAGTCAGGTGTGAAATGGAGTCGGTTGAATTTCGAGCAATGATCCGGTTTTTGTGTTTGAAAGGGGGCACACCACAGGAGACTTTTGATGAAATGAAAGAAACTTATGATGATAATGCCCCATCATATGACCTTGTTAAACGCTGCCATCGTGAATTCAAATATGTCCGGAAGTCCGTGGAAACATCTCCCGGACCTGGTCGCCCCCCACCCTTCTGCCATTGATGAGGAATCTGCCCGTCAAGTTGAGGCTGCCATTTTAAAAGATCGGCGCATTACTATTCGCCAAATGGCTCAAGATGTCAAAATTAGTACAGGGTCTATGGAAATTATCGTTCATGACCATTTGCATACGCATAAGCTGTCTGCCAGATGGATTCCCAGGTTGCTCACACCATTCCAGAAGCGAGAACGTGTCGAGTGCTCGAGGATGAATTTGGAGATGTGCCGAGAAGATGACTCAACATTTTTCAAAAGACTGATTACACAGGATGAAACCTGTGCCAATAGCTATGCCCCAGAGACCAAAGCTCAGTCAATGCATGTGAAGCACTTGGACTCACCACCTCCAAAGAAGGCAAAGGTGCAGCCCTCCGCTGGCAAGGTTATGCTCACAGTCTTCTGGGACCAGAACGGGTATTGATGACAGATGTCCTGGCAAAGGGTACCGCACTTACAGGAGCCTATTATGCTTCCCTTCTGAGAAAATTAGTGATAGCTATCAAAATCAAGAGGTGGGGAAAGGTCAGAAAAGCTACCCTCCTCCTGCAGGACAACGCTCCGGTCCACAATTCGCATGTCGCCAGATACGAAGCACAAGCGTGTAGTTATGAAATCCTTCCCAATCCTCCCTACTCTTCTGACCTTGCACCCTCTGACTTTCACATGTTCCCAGCCATGAAGTTATTTTTGAAAGGAAACTGTTTCCCAGATGATGCAGCCTTGATTTCTGAAGCCATGTCATGGCGGTGAGGACCAACCTGGGGCGTTCTAGAGAAACGGTCTCCAGAGCTGCATCTAACGATAGGAGAAATACATACCTCTAAGTTATTCCTATTTAGAGAAAAACTAATAACTGTGCCAAGTTTAGTTGCTCTACTGCTATGAGTAATGGGTCAGGGGCATTACTTATTACCCGCCCCTCGTACATAGCTTTTGAAGGTGTGCCCCCACAAACACATAGGCATACTCACTTTAATATATATGCATATATATATATATATATATGTGGGTGTGTGTATGTGTTAGTGTGTGTGGGTGTGCGTGCGTGTGTTTATGTGTGTTTTTGGCACCGAGGCATTATACAAGTATGTCTAATTAATCACGACTAAGTTCTATTTTTTCCGATTTTTTTGTATAACTTTTCAATTCGTCAAGCGGCCTTTTTTTATTTCTGCTGACATGTTATATAGTATTGCACCCCGTCAGTGTGGATCGGTCAAAGTCTTCTGAAGCGCTGTTAATAGGTACATCCGATTGTTGTTAGGAGCGACTGGTGTTGTTGTCATTTTCTTTATTAAGGCTTGGTGTATTTATAGTTTGTTTTATTTCTTTTTTTCATGTATTGGTCATAAAGGTAGGTGCAGGATGGGTAGGGACGCATTTTTTTCATTTTAATTTTCAAATTTTATATATTATTAATTTAGTTTATTTATTGCTACTCATAACATACATCTGGTATATTTGTCTCGATATTAAATGAGATCTGGTTAATAAAGTGGTGTAGTTTTTTTTTTATTAGTATGACTTCTACTAGTGTTTGCTGTTGTGGGCAATTATTAAGATATCGAATTTTTGTATAGTTGGTTAATATATTACTAATGTCGGACAATTGTAGATTTCAATCCTTGAATAGTAGGTTTTATGGCACTATTGTCAGCTAAATGATCGACTAGTATATATGCGTTGTATGAAATTTGGTGTCAGTTTGGATACATTCTTTGAGTGGGCAAAAAAATTGATACACTAGATTAGTTTAGTTTAGTGTGGCATAATTATTATTATTATTATTATTATTATTATTATTATTATTATTTATTTATTTATATATATTGCTTTAATTATTAGATTAGAGGTTTTAAATTTAGTATAATATATCATTAGTTTAATCTTATTCTTCTGGTCCCTACGTCTAGTGTATGTTTTAAGATCCACCGACTAGAGCAGGGACGATAACATACAAAATTATTAAATTGATCAACTTAGTAAAAAAAAAAAAAAATTAAAAAATCACGATATAAGACTAGACGAGTAGATGCTTACTACAGTATATTGGAAAACATGCACACAACTACATCTTGCATAACTAGAAAAATGTTAGAAGCACACATCTTTTGTTGTACTTGAAAACAGAAATCATAAAATCATCTTACTCATGGACTACAACGGTATAAACACCTAGGAATGGAACCCAGATATAATAATTGTTTGCAAACGATAAACTCTTGTCTGATCGTTGATTCTGCTGCCCTCACTGAACGCAGAGGAGTAAGGGGACGGATACTCCTTGCTGCTGAGCAAGAAATGACCTGTTGCCGAACGACAATATATTTATGTAGATGATCAAAGCGAATATTTTACTATGATCATTTTCTATGGAGGGATGTTTTGCAAAACAAAATACCGCTTATGACAAGTAAGGATGTTATTGATTATCGCGTTTTACGATAGAAATTATCGTTCTAAATTAATGCTGAGCATGTGTATTTCTAGTGGACTTATCGAGTCTAAACTCGATCATGATATAGCGAGGAATGTAATCTTCCAATAACTTCATTTTAGTCTTCTCCAATGTAGTTGACGAGTGTACACCCACAGTTCATTTTCTATTCTCCAAAAGTATAACACATTTAAAGAAGGTTAAAATTCCTTAGTTAAAATAGTTTGTAATTAAAAACATAGTAGCTTAACATTACTACGAAATATCCGGAACTTTATTTTTCTTAAGAATGGGTATTTTTATTGTTTGTATTATTTGGAAATATGTTCTGATCTTGAATGTTATCTGTTTTATCTACTCTTCAGTTTAGTTCAGAAATATCTTCTCAGTTTTTGAGAATATTTTAGTAGAACATTGAAATATTCCTGTCGATTACGTGAAACGCACAAAATTACAAATACACCATTTTATTCTTTATACAATGTCAACTTACACTTGACTATATATAAATTTCAACTTCCAGCGCTCAACCCCGATTAACAACACCTCAAATAGAAGATAAATATCGGGATGCAGACCTGAAAAATAAATTAAAAATATGGAAAAAGAACGAAAGGGATATTAATGATACAATAGTAAAAGTACTTATTATATGTGGTCATTATAGATAAATACTTCAAAAGTTTATTAATTTTCAACTGAAATGACACAAGCCTACATGTTGACATTGTTATGATTTAACACGTCAAAGTAATGTTTAGTACTGTTTTACATTTTAAGTTTCAAAACGTTACTGACTGCAGTGATACGATAGGTACAATTCCGTATACATTTGGCTTATCCAACCACACAAATTCTATTGAAGTATAAAAAGTAAAAAGGTATCTCTTTTGCACGGATGTATTTCAAGACTATATATACCACGTGACAGCTGCCCAGGTTTTATCCAATTGGCGTTTAAAGAAAACACTTATTAAATTCTTATTCTGATAGCCCTTTCCTGGAGCCGGTCAAAACCCTATACAAAGATACTATACGCCAAATCCAGATCAGCTTAGTTCAGGATTCAGTATGCGACTCGCCGGCTGACTTCGTCAAGATTAAACGTAAAACCACTAAGATAACTTTGCACATATCATACTTTTCAATTGTAAATATGGAACTGCCATATCCACAGGAATTAATATGTTTTTGGCCTTCTTTTGTCTGATATTAACGTTCGAATTTCACTGGATTAATTACCAAAAATATATATAACATTGTGTTACATAAGACTCATTTATGCAACTAATAAACAAAAAAACATTTTCGGTTGAACAAAAAACATCTTGCCTCAGTCAGAGGATGATTTTTCTACTTTTGTTACGTTTTGTATTCTAAACTTATCACCTTCTCGTAAAGATAAATAAAGGTCATATGTTCGAAAACATCACATTTATTTCCAGGATATTCTTTTCAAGAAAATTTCCACGTTCTCACAAGAACCGAACGATTTATATGTTTCTTCGTGTGTTTAATCTATACACGCATACTAAAATGCAGCCGCAGTAGAAAACTAGAGTATATCATTATTGTTTCCTTCTATTGTAAACAAAACAACATTATGAATTTTTATAATCACCCTCGCCTTAATGCTGATCCTGACACCGTTAATAGTCTTGTTTAAGTGAAAGTACTAAAATAAAAACCTTATTCGTATCACCATCATCCCACTTGTGACATTGTGGATTACTTGAGATTTTAAAGTTAATTAAATCGATTATGTTTCTGAATTGATTTTAGATGAGGATCGATGATTCAATTTATTTGGTCTTTTCTGACTACTGCTCCCATATTGAATGTCGTAGCACACAATCGATAGCGCATAAAAAGCAGTGCACGTTATAATCTGATATTAAAGATTCATTGATCGGTACAAGCAGCAACTAAAATATAATTGCGAATTATTTATTACTTCTACAAAATAATGTCTGACTACGTGAGGGGATTATACTTGCGCACATTCTCGAGTTCAGCAGAAATACATCTGTTGAATAGTATTCTGGGCAACGCCGGAATTATTGCTGGTTGGGCACACACGCATATGGAGTTGGATACACGTACGCAAATATTGTAGAGATCTTGAAAACAAGAAATGCCATCAAATGTCATAACAATTGAAAGAAGAGTGCATCAGCTTTGAAATCAACATTCTTCAAATGACAAGTTTTGAAAACAGTCTTATTGAAATTCGGCCTTGGACAAATTTAATAAGGGCCAGAGGAGTGCTGCAATGAAATTCCTATCTAAAGTTTTTTGTAAATAAAAACAAATGCCATCAAAGGAAGTTGTCAATTTGTGTCACCTACAACACTCCACCACGCCCTCTCCCTCTCTCTGTCTGTCTGTCTCGCTCTCTATCTCTCTCTCCATAGCACATTGAGAAAGAATTGAACAGAAAACTTTTTATATGTGCCTTAATCAAAACCTGGATTCCATGAACAAAGCTTCTTGTTTAGAACTGCACGTCTGTGGAACTCTGTTCCGTCTGCCTGCTTCCCACATGACTACAACTTGGATGTCTTCAAGTCCAACGTTAACAAATTCCTAATGAACCACCCTCTAAAGTAAACACTTCATTAAATCTCCACACTACCGTAATGCCATTGCAATAACCCTTATCCCTGAGTGGCGTCCGGGCCTTGATAAGTGGTGACCACCGTGTAAAAAAAAATAAAATGAATTGTCATCACCTTTTATAAACTTACGTCAATGTTTTTTTTTGTGTGTGAAACAACTAATTGTCTTATATACATTTGTCAAAAACTTGAAACTCTATTTTACAGATATAATAGACGACACGGTTAAAAACCAAAGAACTACAGCATAACGTAACACTTTCAAGTGCGTCCAAATGACTTTCGAGTTTCTCAAAATAAAAATGACGAAAGTAGGAAGATGCATCAAGAGAAACGTTGTAAGAATTACACGCAAGATGAGAACAGTAAATTGGAGAATCCGAATAGAAAAAAAAAACAGTATTTAAAAGTGAATAATGGCAGACAGAGAAACTGTTTCACAAAGCCTTCATATCTCTAGAAAAGGGGAGTGGAACAATACAGAAAGAAAAGAAAAATGAGGGAATTATGCGATGAATGTATTGTTTTAATCAAAATCAAACCGACAAGAAGATGACGGTTTATTTGGCTCGAATCAACGATACGGATGGGCAGCTGCCTTTTTCACAAGCTATCCGCCATCTTGTTTTTATAGATATTTTTGCCATTTTGTAGGTCTTATATATTTTTTGGTATTTTTTTAAATAAATATCCTTAGTCGTCTGCTTCATGAAGACGCCCAACCTTCCATCTACCTACATTGTTTTTCCTGAATGCTTATCCTCGTGGAAAACTAATGTGTTGCTTTATTTTTTCTTCTATCGTTTACGGACACTAGACTATTTATTCTTCTTTTCCGCCTATGTAATTTTTTTTTCATATTGCTTTTTATTGATTCTGAAAACATAATTATTTTGGGAGTTTATTTTTTGTAGTGTTACATATTTGTCTTTGATTTTCTGTTTATTAAAAAAAATGAAACCTTATAGCAACATTTTTATGGTCTAAGAGTTAATATATTCTCTAACGTTTTCTCCTTCGTTTTCGTCAATTCTCTCTGTTTTACACACTTCCTCTTTTTTTCTTCTTGTTTTATATATATATATATATATATATATATATATATATATATATATATATATAAAGTAACAATTTTATGAATTATTATTTTGTTCGTCCAAGCAAGAATATTGCTAAAAAGACGAACTGTTCCCGCGATGTGCCTCTAGTATACATAAAAGCTACACTCTTAAATAACGCCCCAAACAATTTCTACTAAACGTTGCAGCTGATTATGGCTTAGTAGTTAATAGAACAAACTGGCAACCTGGGTGTTCCAAGTTCGAATCCAATTTCTTTAGTAGAAATGCTTTCACTTTGGAATGTAAGCGATATGTGTCTGGTCTTTTTCTTGAATACATAAATGATTTGTAGATAAAATATAACTAGAATCAGATATTGGTAAGTTGACTTCCGACAAATATTATTTGAAAATGCATAGATAATAGTCAAGAATAATGTTAAACGATGATTATTTTCATTGTTATCTACTAATTCTAAGTGCCGTTAAGGTCTTCGAATGTTTTCCTTGATGGTACACTCATCGTAACTTTTGAGTCAGAAAAAGACTTAGTTATAAAGGGATCTAGACCCACTGTATCTACTTTAATGGTTATAATGTCAGGTTCGAAAGTTCACATAATCTGGAAGGTTAACTATTGTGATTTGTTCAAGATGTATATTATTTTAAATAACGAATATAGATTCTAATTCTATTGAAGTTTCTGCATCACACTGTCAAGTTTCTACTTAAGACACGGCATGTTGCTGCTCAGATCATTTCAAATGATACGACAGCCTATACCAATTAGATATGATTTACTTTGTTTTTAGTTTTTAATTTATACTTCACAGAAGCAAGTAGATGTATCATGATACATACAATAATATCACTCGAAAGTAAACTTCGATAGATTTTCAGTTTGCTTTTCATTATCCTATTACGAGATTGGAAAGCAAAAGAATTAATGAGCAAATATTGCTTGTATGAGAGGACAACTGAACACACATTTATAAACAGTTGATTGTTTAGCCCGTTTTTAAGTAGCACAATATCTGGTGTTCAGAATATTGTAAATTACAAGGATGGCCGTTTAGTTTTCTGTTTAAAGATAGAAAGGAATGGAGAATATACATGGTGTTGCTGTAGCTAATAGTTGTTTGTTTATGTTACACGATTGACAAGAGGTTGTACATATATCTAGTATGTGATGTGTGTGTATATATATGTTTGTATATATATATATGCATATATATGTATATATATGCATATGTATATATATATATATACATATGATGATGATGATTGCAAACGTCTTGCCAGACGAGTGCCACTCCCTCAGACACTTAATGTTCATGAGCCCAGAAATGACTTTTTTTGTTCTTAGTTCAACTGGTGAAGTCACACGCTCACGCAGGCATGATACTGAAGACGGTCATTGAGATCAATTATTACCTGTTTCCAGCATTTCAAGCCTCTATGCGTCATAACTTTTCCATCGCCACAGGACCATTTTTATAGACAAATGCCTGAGGGAGTATCTATACACAGGTGATGTTACAGAGTCTTAGCTTTGTACGACAGCTAAGTCTCTCTCTCTCGGTTCAGAATTTTGAGATCCAGCAACAAGCAAGATTAATATAGCCAGCAACACGTTAAACTGTAGACCAGCTTAATACGGGTACTGGTCTCCCGCTTTATGGTTTTTTGAATCAGAGATTTGCTTCTCCTAGAAAGGTTGCCTTCACCACGGCTTATGGGAGCCCTCTCCACCCCAACACACAAACACACATGGTGCTAGTTGGCCGTTGATCCCTAAAAAGGGTTCATTCGCTCATATATATATATATATATATATATATATATATATATATACAAATACATATATATATATACATATATATACATATATATATATATATATATATATTAGTGATGAGACGATTCAAATATTTTTCCCGATTCCGATTTAATTGCTGATCCAGTCTTAAATTTCAGATTCAGATACGATTTCAGATTCCGATTCCGATTCCTTTAAAATTAATTAATATTTTCTTAGTGATTTGTTGGCATGTGTTTGCCAAATTTATAATTTTCGGGTAACTTCTCTGAAATGTTTTCCTTGAATTTGATTGAAAATTGTAAGGGAACACAATATTTTTATTTTTATTTTAGAAAAAAGCTAGATTGTCTCAGTTCTTCGTTAGTGCACAGCATACTACTTGACAGTTTTCATAAACCGTTGAAAATAGTCGACGATTGGAAGGCAAAAGAGGCAAAGTCGTAAGAACAAAACATTTAACAACGCTCCTTCTATCGTTAGGAACGAATTTCTAAGTAATGTTACTGTTTACATTACTATATTTTACATGGAGAGTGGGTCGGCTTTGTCTACTATTCTATACATTCTCTGTCTGTATGAAGTTAAACATTTATTTTGATTATGCAAAATTGGCGGGTTATTAAATTAATTTTCTTTGCTGTAAACTAAACATTCACACACATACACACGCACACACATATAAATGTGTGTGCATATATGTATATTATATATATGCATATAGATATATACAGATAATGTTCTATATATTATATATATATATAAATATATATATATATATATATATATATATATATATATATATATATATATATATAAATGAAATACGTCAAAGATTAGAGATCAAGTTTCCTGCCAGATATTACATTGAGGTTCTACTTTCAGGCCGATCCTAGCTAGAAAAAAGGTTATTTGAATACATGAAAAAATAGAGAAACATATAAGTTCAATAATTAAATTTAATTTCTGTAGATAAAAATATATACAAATATATTTAAGCATAGAATTTATTGTTTGATACAAGAAATATATAGATAAAAATTATATTGATTTCATTAATCAATGCAGTGTCAATAATGGTTCATATCATCAGAGGAAATGAAATGTAATTAGCTAAATTTTCCGCTATGAATAAACCAATATTTTGCTTTTCAGCACATATATTGAAAATGTTATTTAAAAGATGGTACTAAAGAGTAATGGAAAAGGATATCATATAACCAGGGCAGTCCAATGTCAGAATAAATTAAATAGTTTCCGGAATATTACTGCTATATATATATATATATATATATATATATATATATATATATATATATATATATATATATATATAATAGGACAACGAGAGTATGAAATGAAGACACAACACTATATATTGATAGATACAGAATGGATCATTTATTGAATAATGGAATACAGGCAAAATTTGGGGGATAGAAGGGATTCTTTATGTCAGGGCATTTCGAAGCCTAATGCTTCTCATCAGAAGAGTAGAGAAGGTAATAGGTAGCATGGGAAAGATTCGGCATCTAGCGTAAGGTTCATTAGGGACGAAATTAAGATTAAGAGGAAAGATAAAATGTTGGGGGAAGCTTTATTGAGTTCTTAATAAATAAGGAGAAGGTTATTATATATAGTATGATATATAAGAATATCTTATATATCTATGATATATAAGAACATATATAAGAATGGTCTTTAACATATTATTGAGATTAAGGGGTATATGTATTATGGTTAAATAGGGGGTGTATTGTTGCTGTGTTGTAATTTATTTTAACGGTTTGTGGGGTATCTATTTTCTATGGAGTAATTTTGATTAATTTTTATTAGTGTCACCTAAACGGCAAATGGTGGCTATAACATCGATACTAATTTGGGGAGGTATGTAAGATTGTAAAACTGAAAGGTAATATGCGGCAATATATTTATAAGTTTCTACTGTTATGATATAGGGAGTATGATCATAATGGGTCGGTCGGAGATTAGGGTGGCAATGACTATGAGTGCGTATAACTTGATGCAAATTGTTAAGCATACATATGGATGTCAAAGCGGGGTAGTGAGAAAGAAAGTGGTAAAATATACCAAATAATAGTAGTGTAATTATAATAGTACGAAGGATAATAGTAATGACAATTATAAAAAATAGTAATAATAATAAAGCTGAAAATAAATTAGATGTAAAATTGAATATTAAAAAAATTGAATATAAAAAATTATAAATACATAAATAAAATTAAATGAAAGGCAACAATAAAAGTAAACATTATAATTAAACATTAAATATGTTACCAATAGTTGTGATAAAATTAACTTCAAAATTACTGTTAATAACAGTGACAATGGAGATAATGGTAGTGGTTATAGTAGCAATGACGAGGGTAATGACGTGGAGAATAATAATGATATCAATTATAATGATGATGATCAAAACAATAATAATAATAACAATAGTAATAGCCTTAAAACAATGAAGTAATAATAATGATAATATTAAAGGCAGTAGTAACAATTCTTCTACCACTACCTCCACCATCACCACCACTATTACCAATAATAATAATGTAAATAATGTTAATGCTAATAATTAGGGGTGCGTAAAAGAAGGGATACATACAAGTGGGGGTAGTGTAGCAGGAAATGGGGTTGATGAGTGAGGGGTAATATATATATATATATATATATATATATATATATATATATATATATATATATATATATATATATATATATATAGAGAGAGAGAGAGAGAGAGAGAGAGAGAGAGAGAGAGAGACAGGGTGACCCCCAAAAAACCAAAAGCTTAATGGAGGCCATCTAGAACATATGCTGTAGAAAGGAGAGAAAAGACTAACGACCATAGTGTTTTGATGTGATGTGTTGAATATAATAAACTAGTTATGCCCAAAGTTTCATTTAGTCGAACATGACATAAAGTAACGGGACCTAATTAGAGTTGGGGCCCGTTTTTTGGGGTCGCCCTGCATATATATTTCTATTTCTTGTTCTCTTTCGGTGGAGGAGAAATCCTTCATGGCTGAGACAATTTTTATTTTTGTACCTTTTCTCCACGTTAAAAAACGACCCTGGTATCTAACTCTGTCCCGTGGGGAGGCATAGTAAATAGGTATAATTACTTGTTTCCATATCGTATTGGATTCTATACTAGGTCTGCTTAGCAGTTGGTTATTCCCCAGCATATGTGCTGCTTCTTTCAGTCGTCTTACTCTCACCCGTTCCTCTCTATCTATAATTTTTACTTCGTCCCATAATGGTAAATTTTTCCCCTGTTCATTCCAGATATGATCAGCTATACCTGTCTTTACAGTTTCTCCACGTACTACGGCTTTCCGATGCTCTTCTAACCGTACCTTCAATAAACGACACATCTCACCTTCGTATAGTTTTCCGCATTTACATGGGATTTCATATACACAGTTCTTATTCATTCGACAGAAACATTCCCAAGTTCGACAAGATACACCTGAAGAATGTCGAAGGTTATAGGGACCAACACTGTGTGAAAATCACACTCAAGATGAGAACAGTAGTCCGATGAATCAAAATAATACGAGTCTCATCGAATGTAAATATGTGTACGTTTGTTTGATCAATAAACCTGACTATGCGACTATGGTCAGGTGTTCTCGTTATTGCTGAGTTACTCGAACCGTTTCACAAAGTCTATAGGTATCGTTTTAATAATTGTGTGTATATCGAAGTCTTTATTCTTGTCCTTAGTTGTTCGTAACATGTGAACGACTGATGACGTTTACCAGGAACACGTAGGACAACCAGCCTCAGTTGCTGGCTACATTCGGGTAAAATTTATCCCGGAAAAAAATGATCATTGCGAATATCTAGAAAGAAGAAAAAGGTATTTCATTCTATAGGTTTACAAGTTTTCATCTAACAGATTTTACATTCAAAATTCACATGCAAAGAAGTCAGGACTTCTTCATAATTATCATATTCATTTTTTTAATTATTCATTAAATCATCCAGATGTGGTTAGGTCCTTATTACAGTTGTGTGCCGAGAATATCTGTGACACACATTCTTTATGCAAGGACCAGAATTTTAAAACAAATTCTTGCAAACTTAGGTGGTACTACGACAGTAATTTTGTTTGTGATTACTATACTAAATCGTAATACTTGAGATCGTTGATTTTTTTTGTTAGAAATGTTTTAATTCTGTCAAAATATGTGTATTCTAATTTACACTTTTTTGGTTGAATTTATCAAACAAGTACTAGAAAAAAATGAGACACAGTCATTATGATTAGAGTATCTAATTAACTGATACAGTCACTTTGCTCTCGGTCATGATATTCATAGATTTAATGCCGTTTCAATGAAAATCGCATGACCGTCTAACATCACAAATTACTGTAGAACTGCTACAGCACTTATATCAGGAATAGCGTTTATTATCTGCTTACAATTCCCAAATAAATAACCTTAGGATTCGTAAAATTGATTGTAAGTTGATTTCATTTACTTTTGCAAAAGACAAATAATTGTTTCACATTCGGACGCGTGCAAGACGGAATGTTTTGCAATAAAAATACTATACAGTTTAATATTTTTTTATAATGTTTGAGTGCATTTATTTATTTTTATTCTTAATAGGTCTAATATCGTTATAGTTTTACTTTAAATAATTTATTTGTTATAAATATAGTAAATATAATCTATGTTTTTTTTTAAATTTAATTTTCATTTTATGTTTTGCTTTACCCGCCATGCGGGATATCTGTTCGTAGCTTTGCGATGCTGCAAATCGTGCGAAACGAAAGATTTTAATTTCTTCTCTAAAAAAAGCTGAACTATCAAAGCAGAAATTAATTACTCATTTTAAGAAATGTCACGACGATTACTATTGACCCGGGAAGAATATCGATCAACGTCTTGCTTTGCATTGTTTGATAAATTCTGGACCTCCGAGCTGGAACAATAACAAACAGACCGATTAAAAAGAAACGAGGACAAAATGAATAGAAATCAAAGATTCAAGTTCGAAAACAAACAGACGTGCTCACTCATAGCGTTTAAAATGAAAATTAAGACATTGTATTTTTCTCCTAACTCCCCATTCGGTTTATTTAATCCTGACGCTTACCGTGTTTATACTCACCTACACTCACACACAAAGGCACACACACACACACACACTTATATATGTGTGCGTGTGTGTGTGTGAGTGTAGGCGTTCGTGTTTGTGTGTGTGAAGAAAAAACGTTGCGAGTCTGCCTCTGATTTATCGTTATTTTCATGGCAGGTTCCCGTTTGAGCTCTTTTAGAACTGCATGCCTGTGGAACTGCCTTTTATTTCCTCATGTTCCAGCTGCTGACAATAGGGGTATCTTAAATTCCAACGTAAGTTCATGATGAGCCGTTCCCCTTTAGTAATCAAATTTACCAAATATACACTGGTAACGATTCCTATGAAATTGTCCCATTGACTGTTGTACACACTTTACCCTTATCCACGAGTGGCTTTTGGGCCTTAAAAGTGTTGACTCCTATGTAAAATAAACACATTTTAAGGAATATAGATTTACCCGGGCTGAATATTATTGTACCAATTCTGTTTATTAGGCATTGTGGATTTTAAAATGTAAGAAAATTTCAACTAATTATATTAATCAAAGTCCATTATGATATGAGTGTATTTTTATTCCTGGATATAACTGTAAGTATGTTTTGCATTCATCATAATACATTTGCGAATGTTAAATTTTTCATTACTTTTCTTAAAAAGAATGTCACCAATTAAAATTCAGTCGAGTAAAGGAAATAAATTGTGTCTTGTACTTGCCCTTACTAAAAGGTACGAACGCATATACAAATTCCGAATATGGTACTATTAATTAAGTTTTAATATGGTGCTATTAATTGAGTTTTGACTCAATAACGTCTACCTATCTATCTATCTTTCTATCTCTCTTTCTCTCTCTCTCTCTCCTTCTCTCTCTCTCTCTCTCTCTCTCTCTATATATATATATATATATATATATACTGTAGCGTTCAAAAGTTAAGGGACGATCGATCATTTTTTTAATGGCTTCTAACTTTATCTATGAAAAAGAAACAAAAAATTTGGTAAATTGTCCAATGTTTAATAATGGTAGTTTAAGAAAAAAAAAATAATTTTTGATTTTAATACATATTAGTTTTTTTTACATATAAATAAATTTAATTAAATTACAGGCGTCCAAAAGTTAAGGAACGAGGGAAATTCATTATGAAAAAAATAAAGAAACCATTTCAGTATTTAGTCAGAAGTCCCTTGTTTTCAATCACACTATGGTATCTTTTGCTGCAAGACAGAACCAATCGTTCACATGTTATAGGTGACATATTATTCCAGGATGTTTTTCTACATTTCCATAAATCATCAAGATTTGGGGGGGGGTTCCTGTGATCTTATCACCAATAATTTTCCAAACATTTTCAATTGGATCCAGGTCTGGTCTATGGACTGGCCAATCCATAACGCAAATATTGGATCTATTTAGCTATTCTAAAACTATTTTTGCTTTATGGCACGGTGCGTTGTCTTGCATAAAGATATCAGAATTAGAAAGATTAGGTATCACATGTTATCTAATCAATTCTCTGTACATTCGGGCATTAACTTTCCATGAATTCTCATTACAGGACCAGTTCCTTTTGAAGATATCATGTCCCATACCATTATACTGCCGCCTCCAATTTTTACTGTACTTTTAACGCACTTAGGGGACACTCTTTCTGCATGTTTTCTTCTGACATGTAGTCTTTTGTCTGATCCGAAAATATTAAATTTAGATTCATCAGTAAAATGAACCTTTTCTCATTTTTTTTTCTTCCCAAAACAATGTTTTTCGGCGAATAACAATCTGCCATTTTTATTCTTAATAGAAATTAAAGGCTTTGAGCATAGACTTCTTGAAAATAATCTAACTTCGTTTAATCTTCGTGAGATCGTTTGTCGGGAAATCTTGTGTCCAGTTTCGGATGTAAAAT
Organism: Euprymna scolopes; assembly: GCF_053919585.1. Lineage (NCBI taxonomy): Eukaryota > Metazoa > Mollusca > Cephalopoda > Sepiida > Sepiolidae > Euprymna > Euprymna scolopes. Next base: position 47,239,748 of record NC_136515.1, on the reverse strand, counting down.
CCCGGGATATCGAAGCAGCAGTTTTAAAGCGATCAGAACGAGATGATCAAGTGATTTTTCTATCCTCCCCTTTAGTTGTTATTCGGGGTCGGCCCGATTTTTTTTTCAGTCAATGGTAAACATTTTTTTTCTATGTTAAATAATCCGAAAAACAACGCTTTTAGACCTTTTCAATATTTTAGCAATCTTCCCTATGGAATTTTTTTTCATCATAATGGTCACAAATAAGCTGTTTTTCTTGTACAGAAAGCCTTTTTCGAATATTCGGAGTCGACATTTTTTTGTTGTTAATAAAATTGTTAACGTTTGTATTAATTTTCTGCGTTCCTAAACTTTTGGAAGCCTGTACTTTAATTAAATGTATTTATATGTAAAAAAACTAATATGTATTAAAAATAAAAAAAAAACATATGTTTTATTTAACTACCATTATGCAACATTAAAAAATTCACCCACAATTTTTAATCCTTTTTTATAGATAAAGTTAGAAGTCATTCAAAAAATACAAGTGGGAATGTACAGAGAATTGATTAGAGAACAGGTAGTACCTAATCTTTCTAATTCTGATATCTTTATGCAAGACAGCGCACCGTGCAATAAAGCAAAAATAGTTTTAGAAGAGCTAAATAGATCCAATATTTGCGTTATGGATTGACCAGTCCATAGACCAGACCTGAATCCAATTGAAAATGTTTGGAAAATGATTGGTGATAAGATCACAGGAAACCCCCCCAAAAATCTTGATGATTTATGGGAATGTAGAAAAACATCCTGGAATAATATTTCACCTATAAACTGCGAACGTTTGGTTCTGTCTTGCAGCAAAAGATGTCATAGTGTGATTGAAAACAAGTGGCTTTTCACTAAATACTGAAAGGATTCTTTATTTTTTCATAATGAATCTCCCTCGTCCCTTAACTTTTGGACGCCTGTAATTTAATTAAATTTATTTATATGTAAAAAAACTAATATGTATTAAAATCAAAAAAATATTTTTTTTCTCCAACTACCATTATTAAACATTGGAAAATTTACCAAAATTGTTTTTTTCTTTTTCATAAATAAAGTTAGAAGCCATTAAATAAATGATCGATAGTTCCTTAACTTTTCGACGCTACTATATATATATATATATATATATATATATATATATATATATATATATATATATATATATATACGTGTGTGCGTGTTGTGTGTATGTTTTTGTAATACGGAATATATCTATTTTCATAAGAATATGCATAGTCATCCATTTACTGATTTCTTCCCTGTATCACATCCTATCATTGCAGCGAGACTAACATCTGTCCCGAACCTGATGGTAGAGAGTTTTACTATCTGGGATATTATATCGTTGCTCGTATATGATATCTTCAAATTCGTTTATATGAACATATTATCACTACTTTAAAGTGTTCTAATTGCTTAGTTATTTACAAAAAAAATGAGCCTCGGATTACGCTACGTAAACAACGGGCAAAGCCATTTAAAAGAAGTGCTCAACCAAAGAAATCGGCAGCTTATATATTATCATTTACAGACGGACTGTTTAACTGTATCAAAGACAGCGTTTTCTAATACTTATCCTCGGCCAGTAATCGAACAAACTCGGCTTCGTTGTTAGTCAACATTTCTGTGTAAATGTCTTACTTAAATACCTTTATAGAAACATTTGTGCTCTATTTAAAATGCTCAATTCACGTGTGTATTTTAAATAAAGAGTTGCGAATTACGTAAAGTAAGTAGCGAGAAAATTTATATAACAAAAGCTATACGCAAGAAAGAGTGTCTTAATTTCTATAATCGTCATATTTATATTATATATTGCGAAAAAAAATCATGTATTTTGTGATTTAATTTAGAATACAGTTCGGATAGTGCCTTGATCCACTCTACACGAGACAACTATAAATAAATCTATGTTGGTGTTACCCGATCATATAGCGTAACGCATTGGTGTTGACAAATTTTATAATTTAACTATAATGAATACGCCGACAATTTGTTAATGTGTAAAAATGAAAGCAATGACGAGTCGAAATAATTTAAATCATTACAAAATATCGGAAGATTATTTTCAAATAAAGTGCCTGCGTTTTTTTTTTCTGGAGTGAGTGAGGATCCCATTTAATACAATAAGATAACTATTTTTGGCCACATTTTCTTAAGACTATATGAACATTGTAATTATACACTCTCCGACCTCTTTTTTTTCTGTTTTTGAGTATTTGGAATATTTTGAGTACCATTGTCACTTTATTGAGGAAACTGACAAGACAGTCCTCTTCTTCCTTAGCAACTTTCAAAAAAAAAACGTAGTAAATTATATCTATTCTCGTCTTATCCAATTCTTTCTAACAGAAGAGGTGGTGTGTCTATTTCTTGTCTATCCTGCTTAATGACCTTCAATCTATGATTCACCTGCAGAACAATCACAAGAAACTACAGCTACTCTAAACAAGTTCCTCTATTTTCACAACTTCCCGCGCGTAGAATCCTGGAGAGCCTCACTGTGTTTCAGTTTGGTAAAACGTCAGATTTTTATAAGTCTAATGTAAACAAGTTTTTTTCTAACAAACATATTAAATAATCAAATTCTAACCGATTTCTGTCACTACATGGTCACTACATGTAATAACAATTTCTATCGCTGACAAACTGACATTCTCTATACCTTATCTTCCCGTGGTCTGTAGAAAACACACACACACACAATTAACAATTTTTCTTATTACTAATATTTTGACCTCATCATTCTTTCATATGTCCTGGCGTTGTTGAGATTCAAAACAAAAATATAATTAAAATAAATGAAATAATCTACCTTACTTGTAATAAAACCTAATTATTTTCTCTGATTTTATCTGACGCGTGCTGTAGCGTCTATTATTCTTTGTTCTCATATCAAGGTTAAATCGAGTACGAATGAAAGCAATTTAAGAACTAAAGAAATACATATACTTGCATTTAAATTAATTATTGTAATTAATGAGTGTTAGCGTCATATAAGTATTTCGTGCGTTAGTTTTTGCTAAATATTATCCTGTTGAAAAGCTTTCACTTTTAAGTGTTTATTATCCTAAGTAGATATGAAAAACTATATTAAATTACATTATGTCAATTATTTTTATGACATTATGATTTACTACGGAACACAATGCTGTTTGAGTTTATATAAAGTAAGGTTATATCCCTTTTTAACTTTTGTTCACAGCAAAAAAGCATATAACTACTTGCACCTTAAATGGTACGCATTGTAATCACGATTAACTGGGTACCGCATAGAATTAGGCAGTGAGACGTGTGCTCTAATTCCATTTTAAATTCTGCAGTGTGATTCACTCAGGGAAGAGAGACACACGAAGTTAATTCGGCGTTCAAGCACTCCGACTGAGGTAACTATTAAAATAGAAGGGTTCTATCATCTTGAGATCTCATTAGTTTAAGTGTGGTATTTGCATTTCGCCAGGTTACTAGGGGTATGCACGTCAATCGAACGGATATGTTAACGTACTTGCAAAACGGGCACAAAAATGCAACCCACTGATCATGGATCAAAGGTGTGATTCTTGTGTATAGTGCCAGACCTATAAGATTTTATATATATATATATATATATATATATATATATATATATATATATATATATATAACTATATATGTATATATATATATATATATATATATATATATATATAATTTTAGCCGCTCTAAGAGTGAGAATGTAATAGCAGTTAAACTGAGATGCATTTGAAATTTTGTATCTTTAAAGATATAGGATAACACCTGGTTTGACAATTTTTTGGCACGCTAAAGACAGCTCACTGTCTCAATAGCTTCATCTGCAATATCCTCCATATTCGATGTTCCAATTAATGTTGGCTGTCAGTGTTTAGCCAAAAAACTTTAACGAGCGGCTATTTTTGGGCAGGTTTCTTGTAAATGCTAAAGGAAATATGTTTTGTATTTCTCATTATTTATCAATAGTTCAGTGGACTTACCTTCAAATGTTAACTCTATAAAACCTTCTTCACAAACACTCACTCTATGCTAACACTTTCATAGATTTTCGTAACTATCAAGTACAGATTTTTTCCCAATTAGATATAATACGGTAAGTATGGTGTCGGGCGAAAATTGACATATCAGACAAAACAACATGACTGTTTCTGTATCCAACGTTAAACCATATTCATAATCTGAGTGTACGCAATCTTTTAATAGTACTTTCTTATAGTCCCACTAAAAACATCACACACCCTATATTTTAATTCACTTTTCCCTTAAGAAATATTTATTCCTTGATAGACCGGTTTGAACAAAGATATTTTTGTGAAGTTAAAATGTATTTCAAAATATTTGAAATGAGTGAATTCCCCGTTTTCATCGTGAGTATTTTATTTAACTCTGTGTATCTAGACATACGACAAAACGAGTATGTAAATTCAGTAGGAAATTGCTCTTATATCATAATATCTTTTTAAAATGTAATGAATAAAATAAAATTTAGATGATAATAATGACAGTAATAATAACAATACTACTACTACTACTTCTACTACTACTACTACAACAAAGAATAATATAGATGTAAAAAAAAATATATGTAAAATATCTATAAAATGTTGTGATAAGTTATAAATTAACATTAAATATAAGCAAAACCAACTAAAGGAAGATGAAGTTGAATTTTATGTTACATCTTTTCCCCTTCTTTGTATAATGTCTAAATATAAACATATAAGATTTATCGAGTTTGGGCATGGAATTCTTCCTATGTATACATATTACAGAATAATGTATATATATATATATATATATATATATATATATATATATATATATATATATATATATATATATATATATATACATATATACCTTATTTTAGGGTAATTGCGCCAAGTCTATGCTAATTGCGTCAACTACTTATAAGTGCTTTTTTTGGCGACCACGCATATAAAGAGCACTTTTAGTTGGTAAATTATTCCCGGATTTTGTGCAATTACCCTAAAGTGCATTTATATATATATATATATATATATATATATATATATATATATATATATATATATATATATATATATATATATATGTGTGTGTGTGTGTGTGTGTGTGTGTGTGTATTGAACCAATTAAATACCTACAGTTACTAGTGGTTAATCCTTATATATATATATATATATATATATATATATATATATATATATATATATATATATATATATATATATATATATTAAATACCTACATGCACTAGTGTTTCATCCTTTCGGGAATCTTCGGTGCAGGATGTCCCGATAAACACCAGTTGAAATATTCGAACTCGGCAACACGAGCCATCTTTAGCTCGATTAGCAAATACCGGGTCCATTCGATTACCATTAACAGCGTGAAATAACTTTGAATTTATTCATTTTAATTTTAAATGTCCTTTACGTCAGTCAGACAGTGATCTAATCGTTATACGATGATCTATGCATAGGAGCTAAATAGACCGACTTAATTCAACTGAAAGTGCTCAACGATAAGAAACGAGTTTCTTAAGGGGGCTGTCATATATATATAGGATTGGAAAGGCATCCACAACCCTCTCGAAACGTACTAAAAGAGTCTGGAAAAACAGGCACCTTACCACCTCCACCAAGATGACCGTCTACAGAGCGTGCATTCTCACTGTTCTACTGTATGGGAGTGAATCCTGGACTACATACTACACACAAGAGAGGAAACTCCATGTCTTCCATATCAGGTGTATACGTAGGATACTTGGTATCACATGGCAGGACAGAGTGAGTAATACTGATGTTCTGCAGAGAGCGGGCATCCCATCCATTTACTCCCTACTGCGTGAGCGACGTCTTCGCTGGCTGGGCCATGTGCGCAGGATGGATGATGGGCGCATCCCTAAAGACCTTCTCTATGGCGAGCTTGCCTCAGGCTCAAGAAAGAGGGGGCGACCCAATCTTCGCTACAGGGATGTCTGCAAGCGTAACATGAAGGCTCTCTCGGTGGACAGGAATACATGGGAAGCCTCTGCAGCTGACAGAACTGCCTGGAGGAAAATTATACGCCAGGGGATTATCATCAGCGAAAGGACCCTCCATGTTGAAAACGCTGCAAGGAGAGCTAGGAGAAGAGCGAGTGTACAGGCGGAACAGCCGGACGAAGCGGCAAATTGCATAACAACCTTCGTATGTCAAGGCTGTGGCAGACTATGCAAATCAAGAATTGGTCTCTACAGTCACACAAAAGGATGCATACAGGCAACATCTTCATACGGCGCTTATCCATAGTCGTTTCGACTGACGGATGCCACACACACACACACACACACACATATATATATATATATATATATTATATATATTATATATATATATATATATATATATATATATATATATAAAGACACTCTATTAGATAGGTATTTAAATGAAATAAAATGAGTTTTCTCAACTGAAATGTCTGATACAAATCAGTTCCTAAGTGGAAAATCAGATTCGTCCACTCTCTGAACTTTTAGTAAGGCAGGCGAAACGGATATGTCATGACGATACAGTAAATAATCGATTGCTTTTCATGTAAGAGACGTTTTCTTGCAAAAAAACCTTGCGATTAAACCGTCAATATAACAAAAAATCGATCCCGATCTCAACCATCTTCGATTTCCTGGCACGAATTCTTAGCGTGTTAATGCTAATCAACCTATTTAGAAGAATTAAATAAAACACAATGTTTATCATCGGGTTCATCCCATTATCAACGTCTGCTTTATTTTGTTATGAAAAGATCAACATCTATGTAGCAAAGTTTGAACTCTTATGGCTTCTTATTTGTTTTTGATTGAGGATGTATAACCATAAACAATCACTAGAACAATCGCTCTTATTTTGTAATAAGTTTAGCTTGTTTCTTTACGGCACATCCCAAAGTGTAAAGTGTACTTACTCAGATTTCTAAGATTGATATCTGGATTAAGAATACCAGAACAATAGGAGTGAGCATGATTGAAGAAATGTACAACTTTAGCCTATAAAATATTAGTGTTGTAGTCGGAAGGGATTTAGTAGAGCAGAAATGCACCCCTAAATAGGACGAATTTAGAAAACAATTGTGAATAGTAAATCAATTTATTATCTATATGAAGCATTGCTGTCAAATTTATACCCTCCACAAGCATTATTTGTGGCATACTTGACTCGTATACATATAGCGCATTGAATTTGTAACACACACACACACGTATATGGGGGCATGTGTGTATGTGTGTATATATGTGTGAGAGAGAGTTGCTTTTCTGGACGAGGCGCATATATAATACACACACACAAACACGCACACAGGCATATATATGTATATATATATATATATATATATATATATTAATATAAGCATATATATGCTTATACATATATATTATGATTGCAACATCTTGCAGACGAGTGCCACTTTCTCAGTAACTTGAAGTCCATGTGTCTGAAGATGATGTTTAGTTCTGCCAGCGACTTGCACCCCCTCAAGCAGACATGGCAATTAAGACAGCCATAGGTATACATGCACATATATAATACGCGCATAGATAGATTAATACACATATATAGAAATACGCACATAGACAAATAACATATACATATACCAATACAAACACACATATGCATATATATACTCATACATATACGTACACATATATACATATGTACATAAATACTCACATACACATACATATACCTACATATGCATAAACATACATATACATGCTGCATATATACATGCATACACATACATACATACATACATACACACACATATATATACTATATACCTACATATATACAAAGGTAAACATATACCCACACACACACACACACATATATATATATATACATACGTACATATACACATACATATATATATACATATACATATACAAATAGATAAAGATACATGTAGATACACATGTACATATATAAACACACATACGTATATACACACATATACATATGTTTTTTTAATACATATACATACATCTATACATATTATGATGGCAGATAAGTTATTAAATGGGTCCAACCTTTCAGGTCTACAGGCGTCACAACTTTTCCATCGCTACAGGAATATTTTTTAGACAAATGTGTAAGGGAGTATCTATGCAAATATGCTCTTAGAGACGTTTAGCTTTGTACGAAAGCTAAGTCTCACTCTCGGTGCAAAATGTTGAAATCCAGCAACAAGCAAGAGCAAGGTTGCCAGAAACAAGGCACACTGCAGACCAGCTTAATTCGGGTTCTGGTCTGGGTAATGGTATATATATATATATATATATATATATATATATATATATATATATATATATATATATATACATATATATATACATATATATATATATATATATATATATATATATATATATATATATATATATATATATATATATTCGAATATCGTTTAGAAAACTGCAATGTTGGAGAAATACTAAGACTGGAGGAATGCAATTAAAATGAACCAGACTTTGTTTCTAAGCATTCATTTTTCTACATAGTCATAATTATCGACGAATATAGTTGCTAAAATTCTTGATGATCTGAACTAGTCTAAGGCATCCTGTCTTGCTATGAATATATTTATTATTCTCATATTTTAGGTTCTGAACGTTCAACTTGTCTCTCGAAATTATTAATTGTTTTTTCACCTTAACACAATGGCATTTCTTATTGGACGTGTCCTCTGTTGTTTCTATCTTTAAAACTTCTGGGGATCCGTCTGAACTAAATATCGTTGTTAGTCTTCTCTCTGTTAATTTTGTGTTAGTGGTTTTCATTCAACAGTTTTTCTATTAACTCTTGTAACACACCAATCCGTCGGCATATAAATAATCAGGAGAGTGTATGGGGTGTTGTACTTTGCATTGCGAACACGTTTGACAGAGTGTGGCATATTGTTACTTCCATTACATTCGAAGCTATCTTATTTATGATTAAAGTTTTTATATTATTAGGAGTGTTTTCCATCTCCGTCAAATCTTGCGAGCAAATCTGGATCACTTATTTTCGTTATTATTTTTTCTAACAAGCCGGTGATTTTCAGGGGTTTATTATTAGTCGAATATTGGTTCTTATCTATATAAATGGTATTCAATTGATTATTATTCAGAAAACTAACATTTACACTGATGATACGAACCTCTATTCTGTCATTGTTTCCTACCCAATTTACATAGGATCAGTTGAAATATGCAGTTTACCTAGAAGTGTATATTGGTTTCGTAATGAATTGAAGGAAAAATAGTTTGTTTCCTTTAATCTCATTATTATGCCGCTTTTATATTTTAATCAAAAAGGCGGTTCTTTACTATCGATAGATTCTTATAAGTAGTGCTGTTTTTTATTTAAAACGCCTATTATGTCATAGGATATTGCAAGGAATGTATATATTAAACTCCTCGTTCTTTCTACATCATTTAAAATCGGTTATCTCTATATCTGTAAACATTTTCTCACCACCGAATCTATTTTCTACTATCAGACAATGTATTGAATAGTGTTGACTTATTTGAGAAAGTGAATCTGTGTTCCATTTTAAAGTAATTAATACATTGCAGAAACGTATCTATAATTTGATTGCCCCTACCCTTTCTTTTTCACTTCAACTTTTCCCGTTATATTGATATTGTCAGTTTTTTTCTATAAACACATAGATTTTAAGAACTGTCTAATTAAGTCCTTGCTTTGCTTCCTTAAGCATGTATGACTCGTTAATTTAGTACCTTTCATTAATTCGCCGTTTTTATACCTTATGGACATACGGATTTCTATTACAACAAAAACTGCTATATTATAGAATTCTTTACTTACTCACTGTTTTCATTCAGATGATAACCTTCATTTTTAAAAGATAAAATGTCAGTAGGTATCTTTTTCATTGTTATTATCTTTTGTTTTTATTAGTGTTCTATATCAAGCGGAGATATGCTTTGTCTCGACTTATTTGGATAAAATTACGAGGTCTGTACAAAATTCGTGTAGAATGATTTCCACGTTCGACGAATCGATTTCCGCGTTCAACGAGATACACCTGAAAATGTCGGCTAGTGTATAAATGAATATATTTGGAAAATAACTGACCCGATGAGAATAGTCCAAACAATCTCAATACGAATTATTAATCATCATTTAAAAATCATGAAACACAATATGAAGATTTCCATTTCTTAATTGTTGTGTTTAATGTCAAATGAAAGTTTCATGGACAATGTTTCTTTGCAAGAAATTCTGTTTTTTCTTGGAGTCACCAATTATCAAAGTCTGTCTCCCACGGAAGAGACATTGCGAGTCTATCCCTGTTTTATCTTTATTTCCATGGCAGGTGCTGGTCTGACCTCCAATCTCTGGTCCGCCCTCGCCAATCTTTCACGAAAAACACCCGTCTAACTGAATCCACTGGGAAAAATTTACCCCACTCTTTATCTGTGCCTAAATAAAAACGTGGATTCCATGAACACAGCTACTTTCTTAGAACTGCACGCCTGTGGAACTCTGTTCCGTCTGCCTGCTTTCCACCTTACTACAACTTGGATGTCTTCAAGTCCAACGTAAACCAATTCCTAATGAACCGCCCCCTTAAGTAAAAACTTCATCAAATCTCCACACTAACGTACTGTACTTGTAATAATCCTTATCACTGAGATGATTCCGGGCCTTGATAAGTGGTGACCGCCGTGTGAAAAAAAAAAACTTAATGGTAAGAATAAAGTGTTAAATAAGTAATGAACCCAAATCCGTCACGATAGGACTATATTATCTAAATGGGCAGCAAAGTATGTCCTTATTTACAATAGACCCTGTTACATTCAGTTGGGAAGCAGACAAACATTATTGCGTTCTACAGACGGGCATTTCTAGAAATAAAACTCTATTAAAGGAGGTTTTGTTTGGGGCACAGATAGACAAGCTTTGGGCCGTTTTTAATTATTTGTTGTGGACATTTTATAGGGAGATATCATGGATTAATACTCAATCGAAATCATCCTTTAGAAAAATAATTTACAAAGTTTTTTCCTCTTATTATATTGTTTTACTAATGCCAACAAACTATTGTAAGAATCAACTACATAATTATCAAACAGTATTAAGATCAATTATAACTTTGATACTGTCAATGTTTCTGTAGTATGATTTGAAGATTAGATCAAAAGTCATTATTGAATCCATGCAGCAGCATGCTCCTGTAATATCCGTCATGACCGGGCAAGAGCGTTAAGTAATTATGAAGTGTAGTTTAGAATTGCCAACTCTGACGAACTAGACTAAACCAACCAAAATAATGAAGCTAAGAACTAATTTTTTTTTTCAGTGCTTTGGACAATAATATACTGATTTTGAGAACCTAAGGCACATATTTTTATTTAGATCTGTAAATTAGCAATAATTAGTATTTCCCCTATTTATACAACCACACACACACACACAAACATACACACACACACAAACACATATATATTTACCCATTCAAATATTAATATATCACCTAATTTTCGTATCGTTATTTAAAAACCAAGTTATAAGACGTTTCCACAAAAACGGTAGCCATTTAATTTTTTTATATATCCCATTCATTGAATTCCTGAATTAGATTTCTATATTTCTCTCTTTCACATAATTATTTTTTTTAAAAAGAGTGTTTTAATTCTATTTCTATATTTATAATTTGACCAATAAAAAACTTGCAATAACATTACAGTTAATTTTTAGTTTCGTATTCGCTTATTTGTGGCAAGCATTGTTTAGAATGTATCGATTGTTTTATTACTTAGCTTTAAGACCATTTAAGGGTTAATAGTTTATTAAATAGAAGAATAAAGAAATGGAATGCATTATATTTATTAATCCTCATACAACATTTCGCGTGAGGGATTCTATTCTACTTTTCATTATTTTATATTTTAAAATACGTTATCATTCTGTCAAACATGGTTCTATATAGTTCTTACAGAAACAATTACGAAGGGAAATAATCCAATTGCGTAGTTAACTGCTAGTAGGTAAATTCTGTTGAAGTAAAGGTAATATTAGCACGCATGACACGAACACAGGAAAACTCAGTATATAACATACAAGTCTCTCTCTGTCTCTCTGTCTTGCTCTATCTGTCTATATATACACACACACACACACACATATATATATATATATATATATATATATATATATATATATATATATATATATATATATATATATATATATACTCGGGTTTTTTTTATATTCAAAAGTAATGGACTAATGAATTCAACGAGGTTGTTAGATAGTGCTCAATAAAAAGAGCTGATAATACTTGTTTATTGTTATATAAACATGCTCACATCCCGCTGCTACAAACAGCCACTTGTTTCAATCAAACAACAGATATCATCAGACAGCGACTTGACTATTCAAAAGTTCAATGAATAATGGATTTTTATTTTAGGTAGGAACTCTTTAGAAGTTGGAGTTAAAAAAACTTAAAACACAGGACTTTAATTAAATAAAAAAGTAAAAAGGGAGAGGCAATTTAAATAAAGTTAAAAGATTACAATGGGGAGAGAGTGATTGAGAAGAAAAAAGGAATAGAAACAGAAATAGAGAAAGAAAATATAGAGAAAACAAAATAGAGAGAAAAAGAAGAGAGAAAATATATATATATATATATACATACACACACACATATACACACATATACACACATATATATATATATATATATATATATATATATACATACATACATATATACATACATACACATACATATATATATATATATATATATATATATATATATATATATATATATATATATATATATATATGATATGGAGAAGAAAAGAAAAAAGAAATAAAGGGTTATAATAAAGAGAATAAGAACTAGAAGGAAAAGGAAAGAATAATGACATCTAGTTAAATAGAGAAAGAGAGAAAGTAAGAATTTGACAGTATATAGAAAAAGAAAAAGAAAAAATCTGCGTGTCAACCAATTTATGAACAATTATACAATTAAGTAATGAAACATATTATTACAAATACAAACAGAAGATACAATCCAAGCGTCAGAAATGAACGTGTCAAAAAAGGCAGTGAATGTATTCGGCTAGCATATTTATCCTCTTACATACGTCCACGAGTAAAATCAACGCAATTCAAACATACGTCTACCATTAATTAGGCCCTTTATGCTAAATGATATAAGTTTAAAGTTTTCGCGTTTTTATTAGATAAATATATGAATAAAAGAAAAAAATAATGATAAAACAATATTAAAATTATTATTAATAACAATAAACATAATAGTAATGATAATAATAATAATAATAATAATAATAATAATAAAAACAGAATAAAATTAATATTTATTATCTTTTTAATATAACATATTTAGCCATAAGAGGGGATTAAATAAATTAAATAGGTCCAATAATTATAAATAAAAAACTACTAATATTTATGTATATAAAAAGAATATAATACAAAAAAATATATATATATAGATATATAACCACACACACACATATATATATACCCAAATATACACACACATACACACACATATATATATATACATATATATATATATATACATATACATGCACATAAGTAAAGGTGTTACTATACTATTAAGTTGGAAGTTTAAGCTATTTAAGTATAGATATAAAGTCATATTAAATCACAAAATAATACATTCAATACCAGATTACTAATAACACAGATACAAGTACACTTACCTATAAATATATTCAGGCAAAAGAAGTAATTAAATCAACGAAATACTCAAAAATAGCGACGCACAGGTAGATAATACCCTAATTAAAAATAATAAGATACATATGTATATACTCACAGAGAACCAACCGACATACTAATAAGCATATATATATATATATATATATATATATATATATATATATATATATATATATATATATAATCTTATGTATACACATACATACAAAAAATACACAAATATATGCACACAATCATATACTAATACACAACAACGCACACACACATATATATACTCACACATAAATATGTATAATTTACATAAATTATATATATAGAAATACATAAGAATACAAATAATTTGGCAAGGGTACAGATAGATGCATACACACATAGAAACATACAAATGGATTGAATAAACATGGGAGGGTATACCAAATAATATAGAAATATATAGATCTAAGTACACACGGTCATAAAATAAATACATAGACACATACATATACACATAGACACACATGTATATAAGATAGGAGAAGTAAAGAATGAAATCAGGAGAGGAGAAAGTATATTAATAGAATATTAATAAATTATAGAAATCAGTGACAATTTTTAATTAATTTAAATTTTATATCTAAACTAAATAGAACTTCCTTGTCTAAATATTACAATGAACTAGTAGAGCAAGGTTACTCCCCAATAGTAAATTGGAAAATTTTAAAGAAAGCGAAAACCTGTTCATCTTTAAACTCGCCTTGCTACCTATGTCTTTATGAGAAATTATTTATACTTACTTTCAGAGAAAGAGATAAATTATTAAATAAGAAGCACGAAAATTCAATTAATTGCAAACATTATAAAACCCATCTTTTAAGTAATTTAGTTTAGATATAAAATTTAAATTAATTAAAAATTGTCACTGATTTCTATAATTTATTAATATTCTATTAATATACTTTCTCCTCTCCTGATTTCATTCTTTACTTCTCCTATCTTATATACATGTGTGTCTATGTGTATATGTATGTGTCTATGTATTTATTTTATGACCGTGTGTACTTAGATCTATATATTTCTATATTATTTGGTATACCCTCCCATGTTTATTCAATCCATTTGTATGTTTCTATGTGTGTATGCATCTATAGTTACCCTTGCCAAATTATTTGTATTCTTATGTATTTCTATATATATAATTTATGTAAATTATACATATTTATGTGTGAGTATATATATGTGTGTGTGCGTTGTTGTGTATTAGTATATGATTGTGTGCATATATTTGTGTATTTTTTGTATGTATGTGTATACATAAGATTATATATATATATATATATATATATATATATATATATATATATATATATGCTTATTAGTATGTCGGTTGGTTCTCTGTGAGTATATACATATGTATCTTATTATTTTTAATTAGGGTACTATCTACCTGTGCGTCGCTATTTTTGAGTATTTCGTTGATTTAATTACTTCTTTTGCCTGAATATATTTATAGGTAAGTGTACTTGTATCTGTGTTATTAGTAATCTGGTATTGAATGTATTATTTTGTGATTTAATATGACTTTATATCTATACTTAAATAGCTTAAACTTCCAACTTAATAGTATAGTTACACCTTTACTTATGTGCATGTATATGTATATATATATATATATGTATATATATGTGTGTGTATGTGTGTGTATATTTGGGTATATATATGTGTGTGTGTGGTTATATATCTATATATATATATATATATATATATATATATATATATATATATATATATTTGTATTATATTCTTTTTATATACATAAATATTAGTAGTTTTTTATTTATAATTATTGGACCTATTTAATTTATTTAATCCCCTCTTATGGCTTAATATGTTATATTAAAAAGATAATAAATATTAATTTTATTCTGTTTTTATTATTATTATTATTATTATTATTATTATCATTACTATTATGTTTATTGTTATTAATAATAATTTTAATATTGTTTTATCATTATTTTTTTCTTTTATTCATATATTTATCTAATAAAAACGCGAAAACTTTAAACTTATATCATTTAGCATAAAGGGCCTAATTAATGGTAGACGTATGTTTGAATTGCGTTGATTTTACTCGTGGACGTATGTAAGAGGATAAATATGCTAGCCGAATACATTCACTGCCTTTTTTGACATGTTCATTTCTGACGCTTGGATTGTATCTTCTGTTTGTATTTGTAATAATATGTTTCATTACTTAATTGTATAATTGTTCATAAATTGGTTGACACGCAGATTTTTTCTTTTTCTTTTTCTTTTTCTATATACTGTCAAATTCTTACTTTCTCTCTTTCTCTATTTAACTAGATGTCATTATTCTTTCCTTTTCCTTCTAGTTCTTATTCTCTTTATTATAACCCTTTATTTCTTTTTTCTTTTCTTCTCCATATCATATATATATATATATATATATATATATGTATGTGTATGTATGTATATATGTATGTATGTATATATATATATATATATGTGTATATGTGTGTATATGTGTGTGTGTATGTATATATATATATATTTTCTCTCTTCTTTTTCTCTCTATTTTGTTTTCTCTATATTTTCTTTCTCTATTTCTGTCTCTATTCCTTTTTTCTTCTCAATCACTCCCTCCCCATTGTAATCTTTTAACTTTATTTAAATTGCCTCTCCCTTTTTACTTTTTTATTTAATTAAAGTCCTGTGTTTTAAGTTTTTTAACTCCAACTTCTAAAGAGTTCCTACCTAAAATAAAAATCCATTATTCATTGAACTTTTGAATAGTCAAGTCGCTGCCTGATGATATCTGTTGTTTGATTGAAACAAGTGGCTGTTTGTAGCAGCGGGATGTGAGCATGTTTATATAACAATAAACAAGTATTATATATATATATATATATATATATATATATATAAAGGGACAATTTTAGTGGTAATAAAAACTCTATTTCTTGGTACTATTTTATCACATTTCTCCAAAATTTTCTGTGTATGTCTATTTAGCAGTTTTACAGGGTGCTGAACTCAAATTTTAATATGTTAACGTCTTCGGGACTTTTGGGGCTAGACGGGGGGGGGGGGTAACTGATGGACTTAGTCATTTCCTATTTTTACATGATTCCGAACTCAATTTAAGGCCTAAAAGTTCACCGTTTGTTCATTTTCACCAGGATTTAACGCCCCGCCCTTGGGACTTTGGGATCTAAATGAGTGGGGTGGGCAAATACTTTTAATGTGTCGTTCACTGTGTACTCACTGGGGAGCATTCCTGCTTCACTTGTTTTTTTTATTAAAATAAGTGAGTTGAGAGGTACAGAGCTACCAAAAGCCAAAATGCATCCATATATATTCCCATTAATTTGAATGAGATAAAATACATTAAATATATTATAAAAACGGTCATTTTCATGATTACATTGCTATTAAAATAATTAAAAAAGAATAAATTACCACACGCAATGGAACACACTAAAAGTGCAGTGTAAACTTCTAACATCAGATTTTTAACCTACCAATCAATTCGTTGTTCTTGAGTAATGACAGTCAAAGTTTCAGTCTTTTATCAAAGAGCGATATTTATCGATGTTTTCCTTCCTCTTTGCATCTTGTGTTTGTTATGTGCCTTTTAAATTGATTGACTTGTCATATGTCCAACGTGTCTTTACGTCGAAATCGATCTTAATATTACACAGGCGTTCGTCAGCTTAACAGAGCCGAACATGAAAGATGCATCAAATAGCGAAGCCAATCACATTTTCAAATTGGCCAAATTGTATTCTGAACACGCATCTTTAATCAAACCACCACTACTACTACTACTACTACTACTACTACTACTACTACTACTACTACTAATAATAATAATAATGATGATGATAATAATGATGATAATAATAATAATATCCAACTTTACTAAATGGTAAAATCGGCATCGACTAACCACGCACCAAATAATTGGGAAGGATCCATGAAGATGAAAAAGCCCTGAATGAGTGCGAAGAGAAACTGAAACTTTAGAGACGGCTGTTGGTTTGTAGCCAGTTGCAAGAAGGGAATATTTTGCGGTAATGCAGTCCAGTAGAACTTCGAGAAACGGTGGCTTAAGGATACGTTTTTTTTTCAGATTACGATTTGGGATACGATGTATCTCGACCTCGTACTACGGTATTGTTATGGTTGAGGGAACGAAATTCTGTGATATGAATAAACAAATAGGTAAGACTGAGATGTTCGCAGATGCTTGCCTTTTAGAAAAATGTTTCTAAGTTCAACAAAATAGATCTGTAAAATGTCATAGTGTAAAAATGGCACTCAAATAATATAGTCGAATCCTAAGACTTTTATTATTGTGTAGTGGTAATTGTAGATTTAGTTGTAATGAGAACACGTAAGGCATGCAATGTTCTCATTGAGTGCACAGTGAACGAGGCATAAAATAATGAGTCAATTTAGAATTTGGCCCCTTAATTAACGCCCAAATTTCCCCGGGGGACGTCAAATCCTGGTGAAAATAAAAAAAAACGGTGCAGCTTTTGGTCTAAACATATGTAAATCTGAGTCTCGCACGATGCAAAACTGAACAGGCTAAGTCCATCTGTAGCCCCAAAAGTCCCCAAAGCCTTAACATATTTAAATTTGAGTTCAGCACAGAGCAAAACTGCTAAATAAACATACATAGAAAATTTTGGACAAATATGGCAAAATAGTCCTCAAAATGGAGTGTGTTATTAGCCCTAAAAGAACCCCTAGGGCACACCCAAATGTATCGCGAAGTATAAACAAACAAAATTATATAAAAATCAGTGAGTTGTTATTTTCAGAAAATTTCATAAAAATTCAAAGTGTCTTTTTTTAAGCACAAAAGAGCCATATTTGGCCATTTTAACACGAAAGCCACCTCTAGCTGGCGCAACCAAAGTTTTCCCTGAAAATCCGCTCTATTACTTTTTTTCTTATATCATGTTTAATGTTTGTGCAAAATTTCAAAAAACTCCCTAGACGTACTTGAGACGAGCGTATTAAAAGGCAAGCTCACAAGGGTTAATTTTCAGGTCCACACTCCTTTTGTCGGGCGACCAAAAATGCAATTCACTGACGACTATGCTAACATGACATCTTAGAAATTTTACTTGGTCGGTTTAGATTCGATAAACAATAAAAAGAATGCATTTTATATAAATTAAACAAACATGATATAAAAGAAAATATGTTCGAGCATAATATAAATACGCGATAAAGGTAGATTATTCGATTCATATTTTTGGTAACCTGGAGTTGGTGAAGTCACGAGATGGTTCGGAAATATCAATAATCAGTTAGGAGTTAGTAAAGACTCAGGAGTCTTGAGGGAACGTGTTGAAACGAGTAGACGAGACAGGCAAGTTCGCTGCTTCTAGGGACTCCTTTTACTACGAAAGCATTCAGCTGGAAATACATTAATATGTAATCCTTAAAAAGGGAATGATCTTCAACCTAAAGGCAAAAGAAAATGTCGAAACAAGAATAAATATATATGTGGAAACATAATTTCGTTTACTGAGTTGTCAGGGTAGAAAACGGCACTTACCATTTAAGAATCGCATCTGGAACAATGCAGCGAGAGTTCCTACCAAAATGTATATCTTTGCCTTTCCTGAGCAGATTGAAAATGGTGCCATTTTTCCCGTTTGTTGAACTATTGTTGAAGGTATTTTCTGTCTACATGTGTAAAGAGGATACACGCACAGGCAACGACATTACATGGACGACCATATAACATGCACACAGATTTTCTCCCCTCGCTCCCATACACCTGCGGTATATACACTCGCTATACACCCCTCCATGTCATACATACCCCCCCAAGTATTATACAGTAACAATAGCTAAAAATATCTAATGAAAACTCTACTGAGGAATATTTCAAAACACGGTGGTTGTATTCCGATAAAATATTTAGAGAATGGCAATATTGTTATAAATCGGATGCAATTACCGGTCGGCTTTTGGAAAAATGCGAACGGATTTGCCACATTAACCTATATTCCTTAAGTGGCTTGCATTAGGACTCTACAGGGCATTATCTGTTAATTACCATTGGGCAATCAATTGCAATGTTACGCGTGATTACCGATTGCGAACGAATAATTATACACACATGGGAACACGCCCGGTTTAAGCCAGTGTCCTATTATCGGCAATTAATCCTGTGAGTACTACTAGAGGGTACCACATATAAAATACACGAATCAAAGGGAAATGAAACCACGAGCTACGTAGGCAAATATTATAATTTAAAAACCTTGCCATACCCTCGCCTTAAAACATTAGATTAAACGGTTTTAAACTGTGCATTGTGGGAAAAGTTGCTCTAAGCAATCATTCTTATTTATGGCAAGCGTAACACGGTACACAAAATATTTACAGAAACATTGAAATAAACACAATATGAGGAAAAACTGAAATTTCTACTGAAAAAATAACTTTGGAAAACCAAAATTCTCAATTGCCACTTAATTTTAGTAACCACAAAGACGTCGTTCTCAATGAAAACTTACTTGTAACCGGCAGAAATCCCAACAGAAATAAATTGCGATCAATATATGCGGCTTCTGTCTTCATTAGTTTTTCATACGTTTTACATAGAAAAAAGCTAAATGAAAGTGTTTAAGTCTTAACTGCTCCACAAAACCCACATGCCCACAAGAGACAATATGGCAACCTTAGTAAAGAATAGGAAACTGACTTCACTTATATGTAGGCTAGTTTCTGAATATCATTATAATATCTATATATGATAATTGTCAAACATCCGAAAGAAATAGGTAAAGAAGTCAATGCCTATAAATAGTATTCAATTAGTAGAGTTGATTAAGATCGTCGCATACAAAGTTATTTCATTATTTGTGAGTTTATATTTAAAACAACATTATCCTTTCAGACTATTATTTTAGTATTTTATTAATCTTATTTATAAAATCTCTAAATTTAAAATAAACATGGACTATTTTTAACTCACATTCAACGCTAAAAACTCGTATTGTAATTTAAACATAAAAGGGTTCTATTTAAGGCAATGCTTAGGACAGATTAACGAATATTTTGTTTTCGTTTCATTTAAACTTTTACATATCAATACAGACAGGGAAGCAGGAAGCGGAAAGGGAATTCCAAATTGTAGCTGTTCGAAGAAAAATCGATTAAGGTCGAAAGCGTTCTGACATTTAAGGATCTTTACAGTGAAAGAGGTGACATTTTGTTACTAAGGTTTTTTCGGTATATCTTCGTCGAGGGAGCACAAAACCAACGAGTTCATTAAAATATTCGTAAAACAAGCACACACCACAGAGAAATATTTATATAACCATATTTGCTGATTATTATTATCATTTTCCATTTAAAAGAAATACTTTTGTACTATCCAGAAAAATATCAGCTTCATCAAAACATTGTTTCATTAAATATATTGCTCATTTCTTAAAATATTGACGGGATAATATAGCGAATGGTACTTATATAAAATGCGATTTACTTTAAATAAGAATGTAGTCAATGACACCAGTGGTCCATGAGGTTTTATAAGTTTATTTCTTGTTTTATAAACATACAAATAAATTAATGATTTATATATATGGTAAAGTATAACCCGCTTTGACCCTGGATAAAATCTAATATATAAATGGTTATATGTCTGCCCCTCTGTCGGTCTGCCTTTCTCACTGTCTGTCTCCATATTTATAAACTCTACCCCTCCGAAACTATAAATCGCAGGCGGATCCTGGAGATTCAAATAACAGGGTGTTTACGGACCGCTCTTTTATGGGTCGTTAGCCGGTTTCAATAGTTTTAAAGTGTCTAAAAGGGAAACTTTTTTTAAAAATCGTCATAATTTTTGTGCATTAAGCTTAGTTTATTTGTAATTTTTAATGTTTAATTGGATCACCAGCGAGTCTCGTTGGTACAGTGTCAACTTTATCAGCTTTGGATGCTACAATTTCGGCTTTGATTCAAGCAGATGGCATCTAAATACCTTTTTATTTTGGAAATCACGAATGTATAATGAAATATAAAAATCACCACAAGTTAAAATATAACCTTTAAAGGTGTTTTACGCCTGGGCTAAGATGAGTGCCCGCCGCTAGTCTGCGATAATAGGTTCCTTGGACATGGTTCTAACTTAATACTTGATTTGAGCCCAAAACAATAAATTTTAATGGATAGGTGTCAAGGTTTAAAAAAATAATTGAACTCTACGGTCTCCTCCAAATTACTCAGAAAATTTCTGGTCTAAATATTTGAAATTTTACATAAAGTGTATTCAAAGATAGGGCAAGCTTTTTCATCAGTGTGGGTCGAAAAGTTTTAGTTACTAATATAAAAACGTATATATATATACATATATATATATATATATATATATATATATATATATATATATATATATATGTCTGTTAGCGTGTCTGCCTTAAACTTCCAATAGAGGCGACTGATTTTATCAATTACAGTATGGTTTTAAAGTTCGACTTTTCATACGAAAAATATCAAAAAATTGTTAATACCTTCCCCTTCAACTAGACATTTTTCTACTTTTTCCGCCGATATTTTTGAAAGTTATCCTTTCCTTTAGATTGTCTAGCCTTAAGTTTTAAAAATGTCGCTTCCGGTTTTGCGGTGGTCGTAACAGCATAAACGTTAGGTTTTACCGCGTTCTTTCCTCCTTTGCGGTACGGGTTCGAGCCTGCTTTCCTACTACCACTTTTTTTTTTTGCTCAACACACACATCCAAACACCCGGGCAACGCCGGGCTGAATTGCTAGTATATCTAAAAGTGAAAGTGTCCGTCTCTCTCTCTCTATCTATCTGTCTATATATATATATATATATATATATATATATATATATATATATATATATATATTTATGTGTGGGTGCATAGACAGATTATGCTGTGGAAGTAACAGAGTAATATAAAAACCGAAATATAATTTGTTGAGATCTGCTCATCTTTCTAGAATAAATTATATTGTAAGCGAGGTAAAAACTACGAAAAATATAAATATTGTATGGTCGTACAAAGAATAGATAGGGGAATTGAAACGTTTTAATACATATTGGCGTATCTTCGAACACTGTGATAATGGGACAAGGAGTTCTATAACGCGATTCGTCCATGCCTTTTTTTCTGTTTTAAAAATGAACATAATACGTGGTCTTGTTCATATCTGCATTCGTTAATTCTTGGCACGGTTTTTTTTCGTATATCTTTGATTGAGCGTGAGTCTGCAAGCGAAGAACACAAACCAGATAGCAGTATGAAAGCGATCTGATGGATGCCACCTCCAATTATTACTAAAAGTAATATTTGTCAAATTCAGAGACGCAATACGTTGCGTTATTCAATCCTTAACTTTTATTTTTCCCTCTCCTATTCTCCACATGTTCTCCTCAATTACATGCGGACGTTTTATTTCGAATATCTAAATTTTACATTTCTGTCTATGTGCGTCCCTAAATGGTTACAAAAAGACTTTGGCCGTCGATCTTTTTTGCGATTTGTTACATCTTAGCTTCTATATTTTTATAAAGTAATAGGGTTCGTGTGTTTCTGTCTGTGTGTACAGCTCTCCATCATCAACGAAATATAAAGGAGGTAAGACGGTAGATCTCTCCTGGTAGAGAAACATTAGAACCCATTTTAGGATGTTTCTGTTATAGGAGACATAAGAATATATGCCTAATTTCTTTATATACTAGTCTACAAACCACCCCCATATCGAATGACTTATGCTCATTTGCATATTACATTATATTAAATCTCTTTAACTAATTACCTCCACCTTATTACATATTGGAAATATTCTAATCATTTCAACTGTACGATTTACAAAATCTATTTAACATTTAATTATTTAATATATTTTCATTTAATTTTATATTCGATTTATTTCACTTTACGTATATTATCAAAACAATTCATTGGCGAGCAAAGCTTTATGTTTTGGGATTGTATTGAAAATGTAATGGAAATTTCAATTTCGTTCCGTTTTAATCTTTTATATTTTACTTGCCAATATTATTGAAAGAATACAATTCAACTATCGTAATTTTATATAAATAAACAAAAACAAATATTTTAAAATAAAACTTTATTAAAAAAGAAATAATTTTATTTTTAAATGAAAAAAATCAATTTAGTAAAATAATTGTATTAAACACCCCCAGCCTTGTCAGCAAACCTGTAAACCTATAAAAGTTAACATTTCGAATGTAAACAGTGATTTTTCGATTTTGTTAGCGCTTGCCGCAATTAAACACAATTAAAACGGAACTAACTTTATTTCCATTCTATTTTTTAAACAACCCCCAAAACATAACGCTCTCTTCCAGTTATAGCCAATTTTTTTTTAATTAAATAAAACAGGTCAAAATAAACAGATAAGCGCATTTTCTTTTACATTTTTCTTACAACCAACGTTGTCATTTTAACCAACTGCAGGATACCGTTACTTTTGTGGGGTTGTTTTGAAAATGGCACGGAGATTATAATTTCGTTCCAATTTAATCTTTCTGGTCGAGCCTATTTCGAAAGCCTGTCTTATCATAGATTTGAACTACAAATAATTTATTACATTTTGATTATTACTATCTTAAGACTTAAAGCTTATATTTATTTCATTTTTCTATTTATATATTGAATTAGTTATTTCCAGTCTTATTTAAACTTAGTGCTTTCTTTAAACCGGATGAACCTTTTATAAAAATATGAGTTTAACGTAAAGAACACGAACAGGGTTTTATTCAACTGAATTTCTTCCAGTTTACTAACAAAATATATAAATTTAAAAGAGATATAAATAATAAAATAAAAAGGTTATGTAATTTAAAAGAAATACACGTACTCACAAAAGCAGAACTTTTTTTACACATTTTTTTCTTTAAAACCATAACAATGAGACTAACAATTACCTAGATCTTAGTAATTATTTGTTTTAATAGAACTGTTTTAATTGTACTGTTTACTTAGTTAACCTAAGTTGGTATTACATTTATTTTACATTTACTTTTTTTTTTTAATTATTACTTTTAGACTGTGACGTTTATACCCGGAAGTAATGAGTCACACGTAGGTCGCTTTTATTCATTCCTTTTGGTCAAGATCAAAGTGTAGTATCTGTTCTTCAGATGCTGCACTTCATTTTCTTGTTCTCTTTCGGTGGAGGAGAAATCCTTCACGACTGAGACAATTTTTATTTTTGTACCTTTTCTCCACGTTAAAAAACGACCCTGGTGTCTAACTCTGTCCCGTGGGGAGGCATAGTAAATAGGTACAATATAATTGTTTATAATTGTACTATTCAGAAATATTATTTATAGTTCGTCCATTTCAGTTAGTATACATTTCCTTTACGCTTAATTAATTTACAATCATTAATATCGTTAAACAATTCCGTTTAAAACCGAAATTATGCCACCCAAACGAAGTAGAAACGAAAGTGAGGAAGAAAGAATGGAAAGATTGGAAGCTAATAGACTAAGAGTTGCTGCAGTTCGCTCCAATGAAAACAATTCAGATAGAGAAAGACGTCTAGAACTTAACAGGATACGTCAAAGAGAAAGGAGAGCAAGACTGTCAGATTTGGAAAGAGAAACCCAACGTGAAGCTGACAGAACTAGACATGCTGTAAGGCGGTTAAATTCATCACAAGATGAAATTCAAGAAAGGCAAAGATATGCACTGGAAAGAGAAGCAATATTACGATCGAATGAATTATATGAGGTAAGTAGACGTACACAAGGTCAGTTGAGAGTGGCTCAACGACATCAGAATGAATCGGAAACCCAACGAAGCTTTCGCCTATACCAAGGGCAACAACGAGAGGCTGCATGGAGAGAGAGTATGACTTTGCCCCAGCAATTGACAGAAAACGAGGCAGCTAGACAACGAATGACTGCTTTGAGACACCATGAAATAGAACACTGCAATAGAAAAGGATTGCTCTACAACAAAAATGACTCTCTCACTACAGCTGATATAGGAAAAATGGACAAAGTATGTCAACATTGCTCAGCTGTAAAATTTAAAGGAGAAACCCCTGGTTGTTGTTGTTCTTCTGGCAAAGTTGTGCTTGATAGCTTTCCACCACTGCTTCAGTTGCTTCAAGATTTGCTCTCCGGCAATGGTCCCATCTCTAAAGATTTTCTGCAAAATCTACGCAGTTATAACAATTGTTTTGCAATGACATCATTTGGTCACAAAATTGTGGCAGTACATGGGTGGAATCCTTCTTTTAGAATTCGAGGCCAGGTTTGCCACCAGATTGGGAGTCTTTTACCACCTGAAGATGAAACAGCAAAGTTTATTCAAGTCTACTTCTTGGATAGTCTGGAAGAGGAACTACATAATCAGGGACGTGACAGTAGACTCAATAGAGACATTCTCCAAAGTCTGACTGAATTTTTACATGAGAACAACAGCTTCATTTGTCAGCTGAAAACAACAAAGGAGAGGATTGAAGAAGAACACTTGGTAGAACATAAAGTTGTCATAAGGGAAGACCGAAGGCCGCAAGAAGAGCATCCACGGCGATTCAATGCTCCAACAACAACGTATGAGATTGGAATATTAATGGAGAATGAACCAACAGCTAACCGGGATATTGTCTTGCGTTTTAGAAATGATACATTAAAATGGATCTCCGAACTACATCCCCTCTACGATACTTTAATGTACCCGTTAATGTACCCCTATGGTTCTCCATCTTACAACATCTACATGAAGGCATCCAATGGGCGAAAAGTTACCCAACAGCAATTTTATTCGTACCATTTAATGACTCGGCCTGGAAACTATTTTCTCTGGTACCGAAGGCTATTTCAACAATGGCTGGTGGATGTGTACTGCAAGATTGAAACAGAACGTTTACAGTTCCTGAGGCGTGAGCAACAGACCCTGAGAGCTGACAATTATAGCAACTTGAGAGATTCAATTCTTAGGGAGGATGGGAATCCAGAACAGTTTGGTCAACGAGTTGTTCTTCCGGCAACTTATACAGGAGGCCCTCGATACATGTTTGAGCGTCAAAGTGATGCCATGGCATATGTTCGGCGAATGGGCCGAGCCGACCTCTTCATCACGTTCACAACAAATCCAAAGTGGACAGAAATTACAGAAAATTGTCTTCAAGGGCAAGACCCTCAGGATCGTCCAGATATTGTTGCCAGGGTTTTCAGGCAGAAGCTAAAAAAGTTACTTGAATTTATTAAAAAGGGAGGATTTGGCAGGTTGAGGGCTTTCCTGTACAGTATTGAATATCAAAAAAGAGGACTGCCGCATGCACACATCCTCACCTGGCAGGCCCCAGAGGACAAACTTCTACCAGAAAAAATGGATCTCTGCATATCTGCAGAGATCCCTGACAAAGAGGAAGATCCTGATCTTCATGCTAAAGTGATGGCACATATGGTGCATGGACCTTGTGGACCATTTAATCCAAATTGTCCATGTACGATTGACAACAAATGTTCCAAAAAATACCCAAAAGAATTTCTTCAGTGTACCGAGCAAGGCCAAGACTCTTACCCCAAGTACAGGCGAAGAAAACCAGAAGATGGAAGCCAGACTGGTACAATAAGGATGAAGAGAAATGGTCGGTATGTTAATCAAGAAATAACAAACCAGTGGATTGTTCCGTACAACAAGGTCCTCCTTCAGCAGTTCAACGCTCACATTAACGTAGAAATTTGCAGCTCGATCCAAAGCATCAAATATGTCCTCAAATACGTGAATAAAGGATGTGATCAAGCAGTGTTTGAACTGATGGAGCAGCTAACCAACAAGGCCAAGTACAAAGTCACATTGTGGATGAGATCCAGCAGTTCCAGAATGCAAGGTATGTCGGCAGTTCAGAGGCGGCCTGGAGGATATTGGAACATCCCATCCATGAACATTTCCCCCCAATTGTACAACTTTCTGTTCATCTTGAAAATGGGCAGAATGTCATGTTCTCAGCTGATACTGCTCTGGAACGAGCCCAAGGTCCACCGCCTGCCACAACTTTGACACCATTTTTTCAACTCTGCCATGAGGATGACTTTGCAAGGGGTCTCAAATACGTAGAAGTCCCTGAGTTTTACACTTGGAACAAATCGACAAAGAAATGGATGAGAAGAATGCGTGGGGTACAAGTTGAAGGTGCTGAAAATGATGATGTATGGAAGGCACCATGCATTGGGAGAATCTACATGATTAGTCCAAAAGCAGGGGAGTGTTATTTCTTACGCCTGTTGCTCAATGAGGTTGCTGGTCCAACTTCATTTCAAAATTTGCGAGCATACAATGGTCAGGTGTTTGAAACATACAGAGCAGCGTGCCTTGCTCGAGGCCTTCTAGAAAATGACCATCACTTGCATCAAGCAGTAGGAGAGGCAAGTGCCACTCAATCACCTTCAAATTTGCAAAGCCTATTTGTGATAATTTTAACAGCCTGTGAGCCAAGAAATCCTCTTGAGATCTGGATGGCTTTTCGTGATGTAATATCTGAAGACATTCTTCACAGATACAGGCAAGAAGTTAACAATCCAGAAGCAGATTTTAATGAGGACATCTACAATAAAACTCTTTGTCTAATTGAAGAAAAAGTTCTCCTTATGTGCGGTCAACCATTGGCAAGCTATGGATTACCTGCACCAACGCAAGGGAGAGATGAAAGACTCGCGAGAGAGTATCAACGTGAAGTTACTTATAATCTTGAAGAACTTTCCCTACAAGCAAAA
Organism: Euprymna scolopes; assembly: GCF_053919585.1. Taxonomy (NCBI): domain Eukaryota; kingdom Metazoa; phylum Mollusca; class Cephalopoda; order Sepiida; family Sepiolidae; genus Euprymna; species Euprymna scolopes. Next base: position 47,211,207 of record NC_136515.1, on the reverse strand, counting down.
AATATGCAAGAAAAACTGACCGATTCTCAAAGAGAAGTTTACAATTCATTCATGGCAATGTTGGAAGCACAAGGTGAAATGAACAAAAACATGATGTTTCTTGATGCTCCAGGTGGTACGGGCAAGACTTTTGTAATCAATTTGATCCTTGCAAAGATTAGATCCATGAGAAAGATTGTGCTTGCAACAGCATCCAGTGGCATTGCTGCTACTCTACTACAAGGTGGCCGCACTCTTCACAGCACTTTTAAAGTACCCTTGGATACTCATCGAATGGATCAGCCAGTTTGCAAAATTACTGGTAACTCAGCCTTGGCAAATGTAATTAGAGACACCTCTGCAATCATTGTAGACGAAGCTCCAATGACGCACAAGAGTGCTTATGAAGCAATTGACCGAACACTGCAAGACATCACAGGAAACAAGAATCCCATGGGTGGCATTCCAACCTTATTTTGCGGTGATTTCCGTCAAATCCTCCCAGTGGTTAAAAATCGCACAAGGGCTAACATTGTCAATGCAAGTTTGAAACAATCCTATCTCTGGAGGCACGTTATAGTGAAGAGACTGACTACTAATATGAGAGCCTATATCTCTGATAACACAGCTACAGCAGACTTCTCAAAATTGCTTCTCCAAATCGGTAATGGTCAGTTTCCTATCACTTCTTCACCTGACACAATTAAGATTCCAACTGCGCTTGGTAAATGTGTCGGTAATCAGAAGCAACTGAAAGACAAAGTGTACCCAGACCTGCAAAACAATGGAAAATCACCGGATTGGCTTGCTGAGAGGGCTATTATTTCGCCATTAAACAGCAATGTGAATCATTTGAACAATTCAATAATGAATGAATTTCCAGGAGACACAAAGCAATACAAGTCAGTTGATTCGGCTACTAATGAATATGAAGCTGTTCACTACCCTGTGGAGTTTTTAAACTCTTTGGAGATATCTGGAATGCCTCCACACATTTTAAATCTCAAAATTGGATCGCCAATCATGATTCTTCGATCCTTGGAACTGCCAAAAACAACAAACGGAACCAGATGTGTTATCACCAGATTGCACACCAATGTACTTGAGGCCACCATTTCCTGTGGTCCCTACAAAGGCGAAACTGTTCTACTGCCAAGGATCCCCTTAGTTCCATCGGACTCAGAACTTCCATTTAAATTCCGGAGACTCCAATTTCCTGTGAAGGTGTGTTTTGCAATGAGCATAAACAAAAGTCAAGGTCAGACATTTAACACCATTGGCGTAGACTTGACATCAGACTGCTTCAGTCACGGTATGTTCTACGTCTCCATCAGCCGGACAGGAAGTTCAGAAAAACTCTACATTCTGGCTCCAAATCAAAGCAGCAGAAATGTAGTTTACCCTGAGGCTCTTCAGTGAAAAGTTCGAGAAATGGATATGAGGAAAAACTGACATGATCTGATTGTCGTAAGTTTTTAGTATTGAATGTGCAAGATAAAATTTAAGCAAGAGTTGAAAATTACTTCAATGAAAAATTTACTATGTAACATCAAGTAACCTTCCTTTTTGATGAAAATGTTTTGTGAAGTTCCTGATTGAATTTCAGTCACTACAAGAGGTAGTTAAAATGTTAATCACCTTATGCAATCGTTGCTCTTACAACATCAACTTACTGGAAAGGTGCCCACAGATTTTGGTACCCGAGTGCGCAACAAAGCTCCGTGCGAAGCACGGGTATCTTTGCTAGTAAACTATAATTTTCGTCGTAAAATGCATAGATTATATGGCCGCAGTCTCGATACATTGATAGATTTCTTCAAAGACACGCCGAATGTTTGTCCTTTCGTCACAAAAGCATATTTTATTTTTTATTAAACTTTGGAATATGTCGGTTTGTATATACCACATGCGTTTGATATTACAAGCATGCTTGCCTTACTCGTTTATGTTTAATGTTTCCTCCTTTATCTGTAATTCATATAACATCTGTTTTTATTCTGTGAATTATTGAAGTATGGAGAGATATTTAAAACATGAACGTGGCTGACCAGCTATTGAGTAAAAAATAAAAATATCTACACCTATGTGATGAACAAGATAGACAAGACCGCCGAATGTAGCAACACATGTGCTGGGTGAGGATCATTTACTAAACAGAGCTTGCATATGAAAGTAAGCCACGGACACGTATTAAGCAGCAAAAGCGCCTCTGGTATGCAAATGATTAAGTTATGAGGCAAGGTGACGTTACAGCGGAGAGAAGAAAACAAAAGGCGAAGAGGAGTAAACGAAAGGAGGAGAGCGATTGTGAACAAAGTGCCAGCAACAGTAACTGGGAAGCACGCAACATCATAATATAATCATGTAACCCCGTGTTTGCAGTAAAAAAAAATAAAAATGATTAAAGCATATATCTATGAGTCTCGGTGTGTGTCTTCAACCTGGACGTGATGAGCTCATGGCATAACGTTGAAAATGTTCTACTTTCCGAATTTATTTTGAAGTTCCGTTTATACAATTTACATCCCTTTTCAAATCAAACATAATTTATCATAACATTTCCCCATTGAATACGGTGTAATACTGATCCTGTGCAGTTCTAAGAGGTCAACTCTTTCAAGATTTGCTTTATCTCATTTGGAATTAAGTTAATTGGTTATTGTCTGCGGTTTCTCTAGTGGAATATGATTGCCTAGACATTTTTGCCGGTTATACGAGGTCTTCTTCGAAACAGTGACCTGTGAATCCAACTTTTCGCACTTGTATCATATTTATAATTATGTGCGACAAAAATATATTTAAACCTCGCATAAGACTACTGCTTTAGTTTGAGATAGCATATTCGTCTATTTATCGCGAATAAGTTTGAAGAAAAAATGTTCATTTTTTAATTTCATGGTTTAAATAATGAACATCAACAGTCCGTAATGCATAAATTCGAAACATATTTTCGTACAGTTTACTATCGAATTGTTATACTCTTTTAAAATAAAAAAATACCTTGTATATGGAATGTAAAGCTATATTTTTCTATCACATTTTTGTTTTTCTGTCACGCTAAATTTTGAAATAAATCTGAAATGATAAGTTTCTTCTTTCTTATAATTGAAACGTGTTTGCCTTTCGTCCACCAAGCTAAAGTTACAAAGTGATTTGACAGCTAAAACATATAGACAGATGGTTAATCTGAAAGGCATCGTTGTTTTAATAAGTCGATTACACTTGTATTTCTAGTAAATAATGAATATTGAACAGCTCATGCAGTTTCTCTGTTTCTACGTATCAATTAACACTCTTGGACACACTTATTCTCCAAGTGTCGTATTCACGGAAATTAAATATCGCATTGTATTCCTGACATATGCCAATTATTCAACTGGAAAAAATTGTTGTAATAAACATGGTGTATTAAATACAGTATGCTCAATTCATCAGAGATCAGGACAAAGCATAATACGTATAATATTAATAGATTTAGCATCTTACGATGATGTGAAATATTTTAGTAATAATAGAAACATATTGAACGACTACTTGGCAAATATATCTTGGTAATCGATAAGTGAGGAACACCAATACACATCGCGGGAAGATTAGAATCTTAAAAATCTCTTAGTTAGAAATTCTGTAATAGTTGAATGTTTGGAATACTGTAAGTTGGCCCACTCCCACCTATAATGAATGAAAATCATATATATATATATATATATATATATATATATATATATATATATATATATATATATATATATATATATATATATGTTCATGTTTGTGTGTGTGTGCCAGTTCATGGCATATGCTACTGGTACCATGTAACCCAGTAATATCTGCCTCATGGACGGGTCACCGGTGACTAAACTGGTTCTCTCACCAGACTTGTTTGGTGAGGACGGAGGCTAGTCTCCCTGAAGGATTAAAAACAAGACCATCCAAAGGGCGAATGAACCCTTTTTCGGGGTCAACGGCCAACTAGCACCGTGTATGTTTGTGTGTGTGTGTTTGTGAGTGTTGGGGTGGAGAGGGCTCCCATGAGTCGTGGTGAAAGCAACCTTTCTAGGAGAAGCAAATCTCTGATTTAAAAAAAAAACATAAAGCGGGAGACCAGTACGCGCCTTCCGCTGGTCTAGAGTTTAACTTGTTGTTGGCTATCTTGCTCTTGCTTATTGCTGGATCTCAACATTTTGAACCAAGAGACAGAGTTAGCTGTCGTACAAAGTTAAGACTCTGTAACATCATCAGTGTATAGATACTCCCTCAAGCGGTTGTCTATAAAAATGGTCTTGGAAAAGTTGTGACGTGTGGAGGCTTGAAATGCTGGAGCATGTAATAATTGATCGCAATTATCATCTTCAGTGTCATGCCTGCTTGAGCCTGTGAATTCACCGGTAGGACTAAACAAAAAAAGACAGTCATTTTTGGGCTCATTAAATTAAAGTGTCTGAGGGAGTGACACTCGTCTGACAAGACGTTGCAATGATATATATATATATTTTATATATATATATATATACATACCAATATAGACGCTTTTATATATATACACACCATGATATATAAACACATATATATACATATATATATATATATATATATATATATATATATATATATATACATACAGACACACACATACGTATATATATATATACATATATATACGTATGTGTGTGTCTGTATGTATATGCTTTTGCTATATATATATATATATATATATATATATATATATATATATATACATATATATATAACAAAAGCAGGCTCCTTCAGTCTTAGACAGACAATGGATACCCACAGAGGGTTGCTTGCGCGTGAAACTTTTCTGGCAGGACGTGCGCAATTTTCAACTACATCTCCCGTGAGTACACATTGTAAAATACCAGTGGAAAGTGAAGTGCAGGACGATTGGAAACAAAGCGGAGATCACATGCATCGCCTAGAATTCCCAAATGGCCACCCATCTGATATTAACCGAGAACAGTTGTGTCAACGCGAATATTCCGTTTATATACTTATACATCTACTATTATTTTTAATACACACACATATATATTTACAATCATATATACAAATACATATATATATGCATATAAATATTTATACACATATATACATACATATATACACATATATATACATAATTATATATACAAATATATATATATATACGTATATACATATATATATGCATACATTTATACACACACATATATATATACCTACATATATATACATATACATATACACACATATATATATACATATATATATACATATATATATATATATACATATACATGTATACATACATATACGTATATTTACATATATACATATATATATACATATATACTTACACATATACATATATATATATACATATGAATATATACATATGCATATATACACATATACATGTATGCATATACATATATATATGCATATATCTATATATCTATTAAAGTGAAAGTCTATGTCTGTCTTTCTGTCTGTGGGTATGTGTGTATGTCTGTCTTTTTGTGTACATTACCCTACACAATAACTCTGCCAATTTTCAGTGTACTGACTCGAAATTCAATATACAGGGTAAAGAGATTTGAGAAAACCTATGTAATTCGTTTACGGCCAGAAGTTCAACGAATTGACCTTTCAGAACTCTAGCAATCTCCTATCCTTATTTTGGGTATACACAATTGAAATTTAAGATATCGGTTCCTTGGGCATGGATCTAACTTAATAACTTAATTTGAGCCTTAAACAATACACGTTAAATGGTCATAATAGGAGTAATTTTTTTTTTAAATTACCTCTGTGATCTCTACCAAATTACTCGCAAGATTTCCAGTCTGAACATTTGGAATTTTACATAAAGTGTATTCAGATATATAGCGAGCTATTTAATCAATTTGGGTTGAAACATTTGAGCTATTAAAATATAAAAGTGTGTATGTATGTTTGCATGTCCGCGTAAAACTTTGGACAAAGGCGACGGATTTCCACAACATCAGTATCGTTTTGAATCTCGACCTTTCAGACGACAAATACCGAAAAATTGGCTAAAACATTAATGCCTTCACCCTCAACCGGACAATTTTCTATAGGGAGGGGTCGCTTTTCTCACCGATATTTTCGAAAGTCATCTTTTCTTTTCGATTGTCATGCTTTAATTTAAACTTACGTTACGTCCGCTTTGACGGTGGTCGTAACGGCAAAGACGTCACGTTTATTTCCCGTTCCTTTCTTTCTTTGCGGTACGGGTTCGAGCTTGCCTTAATACTACCACTTTTTTTGGCTCAACACACACCTCCAAACACCCGGGCAACCCTGGGAACCCATGCTCGTATATATATATATATATATATATATATATATATATATATATATATATATAAATATATATATATATAGCATGTACATACAGATATATATATATATATAAGTCTATATAACCATAAATATATATATATTTGTGTATATATATATATATATATATATATACTCCTATAAATTCGTCATTTTTTTGTATTGATATTTTTTTTATTAAAATCCCTTCTTTCTATTAATTTAAAAATAAAATACAGCTTTCTCATAGATGGGTTCTTTAATTGCATTGACTAGCAAAATATCTAGCCTATTTGATATTATTGTAAACATTTATTTAAATTTATTCCCTATTAGTTCATTAGGTTTCTCATCAGATTATTATCATTAGTAAACTATGACGTGCAATTATATTAATGCAGATATTATACATGATTTATACTTGCATAATATTGGAGTAAAACTATACAGTAAACACAAAACTTTTTCCATATATATTCATATTTGCGTATATAATTTTGTTTAACAAAGTTTGTCTACCAAACTCCTCCTAGAGTTTTAAGCCTACAGACAGGAAACTTTGTATACAAGGTATGTGCACCCATGCGAAACTTCATATTTGGATTTTACCCGGGAAATTTGGAGCAAATGTGTGAAAAGTAAAAAAAAAGAAGATATTTCCGAAGTGGAGATCAAACGTCTGCATTACGAATGCATAATGTAGTAGCTACTGGTTCATCTTTTAATTTTTAGCCTTGCATTCTAAATGTTTTCATAGGCCAGTCATTGACGACAGAGGCAAAAGTAAATCGTGAGCTTAACGTTTTGTTTTCGGTTCTCGGTGATGAAGTACGAGTCTTCTTTTTTTGCTTTGTAAATCAGTATTATATATTGTGCCCAATATCAATATATCTAAAATGTCTGTCTAGCTGTGTCTATCTTTGTACGTTTCCTTACCGTTCATATTCACACTTTATATATATATATATATATATATATATATATATATTCTACATACAACATGTGACCACATGTGCTTTTACTTTGCCCTCATCAGCCGCTAACCAGAGGTGATGACACAGTTTCGGTGGCTAAAGCGGGACTGCCACCCCTGGCGCCACCAGCAGCTATTGCTGCTGGGCAAAGCAATAAATAGGATAAAAAAAAAAAAAAAAATTACCTGGCATATTCAAGCAGAGGAAAAACGCTGTTTTTAACTTTTTCATTTTTATTTTAACTTTAATTAAAATTTTATTTATTAATTTTTCTCTTTAATTTCCCTTTTTTCCTTCCTTTCCCCCCTTCCTTCTTTTTCTTTCCTCCCTCTCTTTTTTTTCCAGAGCAGCCCGAGAACGGAAGAAGTGGACAATATTATGCTCTCTTTGCAAATATCTTTGAATTGCGCCAGATCCAGCATGACGCCTGTCTAACAATTGTTTGCAGGCGACATTTTTGTTTTTTAAAATCCCTTCCAGTGACGCCTATTTTCGAAAGAAGCGAAATGGTGGAGTGTCCTAAAAATCCTCGACATCCAACCTCGATAGGCATCACATTGCACATCCATCCCTTTTCTATACACTCGGCACGCACGCATTCGTACCGATCTTTCTTTCGTTCATGAGCCTCTGAGAAATTTTCTTCCCAAGGGACAGTTAGTTCGATTAAAAATATACTCTTTTTAGAGTCAGACCAGAGCAAAATATCAGGCCGCTTTTCTGTTTGGAGGATGTGCACTGGAAATTTCAAAGATGTCTTCAGATCTGCTGAAACTTTCCAATCCTTTGCCCCATTCAATAACTTCATATTGGGATTCAATTTATTTTTCCTCTTTGATGGACATTTGCCTTCTTGGCAAAATTGAACCCTGGGTTCACTAGTTGTTACAGGCTGTTTGTTAGCTAATATACACTGGGATGATATTATCTCAACCAGCACTTCTAGAACCTGGTTGTGTCGCCATGTAAACATTGGGAGGGATTTTGAGCATGCAGACAAGACGTGACGCAAGGTACCGCGCTCTTTTTGACATATAGTGCATAGATCAGAATCTATATATCCCCATTGTTTGAGATTCGATGCACATGGCAGTAGGTCATATGTAGACCTCAAAAGGTATGATATCGCCAGTGGTTCCATTTCGATTAAGGTGTTCCATGATAATTTAACTGGCTCAATATCACTCCATGTTGTCCACGCACATTGCTTGGCTTGAGTAACAGCAGTAGCTTTTCTTTTTTCCTCCTCAAACATTTTTATTTCCTCGGTCACCATTTTTCTCTTATCTTTAATGCCCATTTTGGAAAATGGCTCATACTTTGTGGATCCTAAACCAGCCCTGTATATATATATATATATATATATATTCGCAGAAAGTTATGAAAAGTACACACACTCATACACACACACATATATATATATATATATATATATATATATATATATATATATATATATATATATGTATAAGCAACTACCCCGGAGATCGATCTCGCGTTTATCTCTTAATATACTATTTAAATATAAACATAACATCCGCATACTAGTTTTCAATATAAATAAACACTTTTGTTCTAGAAATCTTTTGAAGTTCTGTTACTTGTTATGCGATCATAAAATTGATGTTTAATTCCGTCGTTGAAACCCTTAACTATGAGTTGATATTGCGTCTGATATATACGGTGACACATTACTAAAAAAATCAAAATTTAACACAGTTTAAAAACTAAAAACTTCCGGATTACCACTTCGAATATTTTAACTACTATTCTAACTCACGCTAGGTTACTGGCGTAACGGTGAAAGCAATATGTTAACTAGTTGTTACATTTTCTGTAGTGTGAAGATTCAATCCTTAATTCTGGTTACTAAACCGATACTATTGCGAAGTTCTTACGTTTTAGGTATGGTCCTGGCTAACGGGATTTTAATGTGTTAGTTCGGTGGTTTAAACATTTTTTAGTTTGCAAATCCGTACATATTTCAAGAGCTCAACAGAAATTCTCCTAAGTTTAATACAAAAATTCCAAAATTAAACAGGAGACGACTGTAGCAGTACGAAGGTCGAGTGAAACCTTTTGAAAAGCCCACTGAATATGAGACCAGTAATCGAATAATCCAAATAGTATATGCTATAATCGTTCATGCAGAACATTAAGAAACTAATTATTACACACAATAAACTGCAATTACAAGTTTAAGATTTACATAGATCTACATATTAATTTGTATGTAATATTCAAGCATATAAAAATAATAAGCTCTATGCAACATTAACATATTTACACAAATGAAAATGTTTTTTTTTTATTATTTACGCCTTGAAAGGCAAGTTTATCTTCAATAGTAAATGTTATTGCCGCTCAGGTATTTTTGTCTGATATATTTTTAACGGGCGAAAAAAATTATATGTTTTTGCAGTGAAAATTGAGCGTGACTGCAGTCACGGAAGTGGGCTACATGTGCGAACTCGGACCCCAAGCGATGGGAGACGAGAAGGCGACGAATAAGCAGGTTCGATTGCGCATTTGTTAGCTTAAATGAGATAATATAAGGCCGGGAGTTAAGATGTTTTAGAGAGTCGAGCCGTCGTTGAGTTCTCGACAACCGGATTGAACTTGGTTAGAGCGGAGAGTGTCGCTGAGAATCGAGTCCAGCTTTTTTTTTTCGATTAGAGTTTTCTCATAGACAAAAAAACAGGTCGTATTAATTATGGTGGTTTTATTTGATGTCTGTCTGTAACAATAAAATAAATATGGTTCATTTTAAGCGGCACAACTCGTAATATTTTTCCAAATTAAGGCTGCTGCAAAGATGTGGGATCTGCCTGTCAGAAAAGTGTTTACATCTGTACGTATCCTATAAAAAAACATTCGTTCGCTTAGTATTATTGACACATTTGGTGTGGGGAATTTACTGCATCCCTGTTTCTTTTTGCAAGGAATTTCCTGGAGTGTGCCTTGAAAAAAGGACAGTAACTGCTGCCCCGTGACGTACATATTTCCGACTAAACTCACAAGCAAGAAATCTCACCACTTTACTGTTGAAATCTCTAGAACGCCTTTGTGTATGATACATTCTGCTATAGAACAGTGTTAATTTGGGATTATCCCCCCCCCGGTGCATGACTTTTCAGATTTCAGAACAATGCTGAAGTTTAAATGTTTACGTCAAACAACTCTCTTGCAGCGACACTTTCCATATGTATCAATGTAATTATGAGCCCGATTTATAGCCGAGCACACCCAAGTGGCAGTACACCTTCTTTTGTTTGAATAAAAATTTGACAGACGTAGAAACTTAAGCGAGATAGACAATCTTATACATTTATCACATAGACTAGGTGTATAACTTCAATATAATCAATCTTAGTTTCTATTATAGGTCGTCTACTGAGACAAAATCACTGTCCAATCCGCTGCTCAAAAATATTCAGAGCTAGACATTGATTACAGCTGTTTTACCCCACAGAAAACGCAAAGTTCCCTTACTTCATCTGTGCCCCTAAACGTAGAGAGAGTGATGACATATTTTACATACACCAAAACAATTATTAGACGTAAAGAGCAAGTTATAGAAATTAACGTATAGAACATGAAAGTGCATCATTCTATTCCGTCTGTTCTTCATCGAGTTAAAAATTGCAGTTTATAAGATGCCAACTGGCAAACGGACAATACCTTTCAGACTAATGCGAAGATGCAGCAAAACGAAATGGGCTCATTCCATAAAATGGCGACAAAATTCAACGTTCATAGGATATGACAAACGCTGTCAGAAAAAGCGCGAATATCCGTCTCCTCCAAATCCCAAAACAATTGCTTTAATCCTCAGGCATTTAAAAAAAATCCACAGCGTTTAGAATATTGTACATATATTTATTGCGTAAATATATATATATATATATATATATATATATATATATACATATATATATGTATATATATGTATGTGTGTATATAAATATGAGTGCGTCAATATATATATAAATATATATATATATATATATATATATATATATATATATATATATATATATATATATATATATATATATATATATATATATTGCGCCCTCTTCCTATCCATATATTCTTTCTTATTGCTTGAAAAAAACGAAACATCCTTTGTTTAAATTTAAAATTTAATTTGAAGGGACATCTTCTAAAATCGGTTCTGTTCGTATCTCCAGCTTTCCTGATAATACTTCTGGCCATGAATATAGGTTTTACACTATTGCGAACCGTGTCCTTTATATTCGAATTAAACTAGCAGGATACCCGTATAATTTAGAAACTGCTTAATTTTAAACATAAAAGATCATTCATTCTTACTATATTTTTTTCAATCTGTATAAAACATAATAGATATATTTAGCGCGATTTAAGGGAGAACCTTCTTATTCAAGCATTTTTAAAAGGGAGTCAACACTTATTAAGTTACGAAGGCCCTCAAGCTTAAACATAAATACGTGCCTAGAAGTCAATGGAATAACGCAGTGATGTTGAGTAATAGTGGAAATTTGGTGGAATTTTATTCTTTAAGAAGCAGACTCAACTTGAACGTGTTTACATTCAAACAGTATACGACAATGTCGTAGTCAGGTAGTAAGTATTCCGCACTTTAGGGAGGAGCAAGCTAGCTTTTGTCGTATATACATTTTGCTCCTAGAATTTGCGTTTAATTTTAAGCACATATAGTAAATAGAGGAATTGTTTCACTAGGTGAAGCTAACTGACTCAATGTGAATGTTTTGATGGGCACGGATTGAAGCTCGATCTTCCATTACCTTCGAAAATAACGGTAGAATAGAAATTGACCTGCAACGCTGCGGTTCCAAGGAATAAATTCAACGAATCATATAACTAAAAGGCAGCGGTAATCTCTATAGATAACGAAGAAGAAACGATTATTCCCGTATATAAAAACACATTTTCGCAAAAAAAAAAAAAAAGGCAAAATATTAATCATAAATACCATGCTACCTGCCTATTCCTCGTGTATGACTTGCGGTAGTTACAATTCGATGTTTTATAAATCGTAAATAGCAAGAACTCATCTGCGCAGAGTCCCTCTGCTGAATACGACGTATACAAGTAGAAGCCATACACCTTACTCACTAATTAATTTCTATTTTCGCAATCTGACATCACGAGATCTAATATGTCATACTCTACGCTTATTCTGAATCACCGTAAATATTTTGCTATGCGATTACATAGGAAAATCGTTGGAAAATAATAAAGGCCTATCTCCTATTCATCTCAAATTCAAACAACAATTAAATTGAGACATTCTATATTCTCTATTTAGAAACGCTTCAGATGGTTCCGGTACATAGAGTGCGATCAACCCCTTTTCTATCAAAACACCGAAGCTATTAGTTGTCACATTCCATCCCTTACGAATAACCTCTTCCCGTGGAATAAGGTAAAGTCTAATAAACACCTTATTTAAGCAAAGGATTGTTAAATAAATATTCATAAATAAAGGTTTACATGTGTGCGTTAATAATTAAACTCAGAGACAGGAAGTGAAAGATGAAATGTGTGTGCAAGTGTGTATATCTAAAGTCTCTGTGTTATTATTGGTACTGTTACTACTACAATTACTATAATAACAACACTTTTATTATTATTACTACTACTACTACTAATATTATTAATAATATTTTTAGTCATGGCACGGGCTCACTGTAAATTCCCGTTACATGTTTTTTTTTTTTGATCGTCAGATGGGAAAATAACCTCCTCTGAATTACAAAGACATTCATCCAATCCGATAGCTCGTATTATCCATTCTTTGTCTGATTGTAATCATTTGACTCTTCGCGTTACAAGAACCAAATAGAACTTTTACGTTCACGATTATAATTACGACTAAGACTATTAATGTAAGAATTATTATGTACTCGATGCAAGTTCTCAAGAGTTATTAACAAGCATGAGAGAAGTAGAAAGACAACATATCTACAAATGGTTACGAGTTGACACACTCGTTACCATTTGTCGATATGCTTGCTTCCTACTTCTCTCAATTATTAAAGAAAAACATTCTATTCCCCATATATATATATATATATATATATATATATATATATATATATATATATATATATATATATATATATATACTAGACTACCCGTAACCCGTAAGTCAGTGTGTTATATTAGCTATGGAATTCATGTATGAGCGTGAAACTTGTGACGTAAAGAAAATAGATTTTTTTTTTAAATATCAGGAACATTTTTTATAAAATTATATTAAAATGAAATATCACGGACGGATCACTTAAACATGAAAAAAAAACTCCTCCCTGTTCGTGTCTAGTTACCTCTTTTTCCGAATAATCGCTGAAAAATCGAAAATTAAACATGATTTTCCTACGAATCGAACGCCGACGAAAGTCATTTCGCAGCAAAAGCGCACATGAACCTACCGATGAGAAATATAAGAATGAAAAACCCATAATGGAATCTCTCAACCAAGTTATAGGAAATTAAAATCTAAAAAACATAATTAATTAACCTGAAGCAAAAAATAACACCTAAATAAATAAAATAAAACTAATATTGTAACAGATTAGTAAATGTTTCAACAAATTCACCGTTCTCACACAACTATTTTGTATCTAGAAATGTAAAGAAACAATAAAAAAGAAGAAAGGAAAGGAGAAAAGGAAGTAGTAGTAGTAGTAGTCTTGACTTTACTACAATTGTTCTTATGTTTTTCAACGGGTAAACATTTTTACTTGTAAGGAATTACCGACAGTATAGTTGTAAAAAAAATAGTCGCACAACCCCCCCCCCCACTATTCCCATGTCAAATAATGATTTCGATATAATAACATTA
>NC_136515.1:47097059-47192059 GCF_053919585.1 Euprymna scolopes | reverse complement strand
ACTAAGCTTAGAATAGAAATATTGTTTTTATTAAATAAGTTTAGCTTAAAGTTTATTATGTAAATAGTAAAGTGATATGTTTATAGATTAATCTGTAGTTAGCTATAAACATAGGAATTTAGAAATCCAAGACAATGATTGATAAATAAAACTGATCAGGCCAGATTTAGATAAGTGGCCGCAGGGCACGTAAAGGAGACGTATACTTCAATCGGCTACAACACCGGGACTAACAGGTCAAAAAGATAAAAGCTGGAACTTTGGGTTTTGTCATCAAGTTGTGCGGGCATGCTTCAAAAGCGCCGGAAAAGCAGACTAGACAAAGACAACATGTAGACATAACAGACTCCTGAAACACTGAGATATCCGAAAGACAGTTATATTTATAAAATACAAAGCCGTGGCCAATTGTTTCACAAAGGAGAAAAGACAAGTATGTATCAATCGTCTTATTGTGTCAGTATGATGGACAGTCATTACATCGCCCAGCAGCAGGAACACAAAGGGCATCAGGACAGTGAGGTATGAAGCATAATTCTTCTCCTATATATCCTCCCCTGTTATGTAATAGATTAGCCAGGGGAGATTGCAAATTGCACAGTTATAATTACTAACATTAGGCATTAATTATCATACGACAATATTGATATTCAGAGACTTGGATAAAAAGCCTATTCCTGTCATAGACGTTCAACTCAAATGCCTCATTGAATTTCTGGCAAAAGTGCGTAAGGAATCGTACTTTCTATGTAAAAAACAAATTATTGAACAAGGTGCTTTCTCGTGTTAATGCAACCGCAGATGGAATTCTTGCTCTTTTTAAAAGAAAAAAAGTTGCGAGGTGCCTTCATTTAATTTCCATACCTTTATGGTATGTGAACTTTTTGGAGTGTACACACACGAACGTCTATAAACTTTCAAAGCACTCTCTTGTATTGTTCGAACAAATTTTGGTAGGTCCCATCAAAGTGCTATTGTTTGAGTTTGTCAATGACTCTTGTTCCTCTCCTCAATTGTTTCATAACGATAGCCTCCAAGGTTTCCACTGAGCTTAAGTTATGTCCAAAAGTCAAAGGGAGCAAAACCTGCATGTAGGGAGAGGGCGGTCTGTTTTGATGCGCGCCTTGGCCAATAATCTGTGACAAGTATGGAGCTGTGGGTTGGCAAATATTCAGCAACTTAACTTACTACAGAATAATTGGGCGCACCGTCCCAACATTGACATCACACTGCACTTAATTTAATTAGATACACCCGACGGTCTCTATGAAATCTTTACTTTACAGATCGACCCTTGTGTCGCACATAACTAATCCTCCATTACATAGTCTCTGTCTTTCCTTAATCTCTTATAATATATAAATTACGCTCGTCATGCAAGATGATCCAACAACAATCTGAAGCATTCCGTACGATTCTGTTGTATTTTACAGAATCTTATTTTTTTTTTACATAGTGATCACCACTTATCAAGGCCCGGAATCCACTCAGGGATAAGGGTTATTGCAAGTTCATTACGTTAGTGTGGAGATTTGATAAAGTGTTTACTTAAGGGGGCGGTTCATTAGGAATTTGTTAACGTTGGACTTGAAGACATCCAAGCTGTAGTCCGGTGGGAAGAAGGCATACGGAACAGAGTTCCACGGGCGTGCAGTTCTAAGAAAGAAGCTCTGTTCATGGAATCCGCGTTTTGATTTAGGCACAGATATAGTGTGGGGGACATTTTTCACAGTGGATTCAGCTAGACGGGTGTTTTTCGTGAAGATCGGTGAGGGGGTCCAGGGATTGGAGTTCAGACGAGCACCTGCCATGGAAATAACGATAAAACAAGGATAGGCTCGCAACGTCTCTTCTGTGGGAGAGAGGTTGCAGGGTAGAGAAAAGGGCATCCCCCACTAAGTCTCGAAGTCTGTTTTGTACTCTGTCAAGGCAGGATAGGCTGTTTTAGCAGCTCCTGCCCAGATATGGCAACATTATTCCATCCTTGGACGTATTTGGCTTTTATATAGATAGAGAATTGCATCAGTAGTGAGGTATCTCCTGGAGCGGTAGAAGGATCCCACCATCTTTCCAGCGACCTTGGCAACAGACCTGATGCACGTTACTTATTGCAAATAATTCTCATATAGTACCCTCATACCCAGAATGCATTTTGAAATTCACTAGCATACTTAGGGTGTATTCTAATTACTGCTGAATCTAGTATGGTAAAACTTGGTCGGTCATCTCAGAAGATGTATAGAAATAGTACAATGGATTTTCTAGAGTGTACGACAACTTTTTATGTCTGTACAAAAAGTATGGAAACGTGTTGGAAAAAAAAACCCTCGTATTTGCATGAACGTCGTATGACAACGCGCGCACCGGAATTCCTGGCACAACGATCGTTGTCAAATATGTTCTCTGAAAATATCCGGAACACCAAAGCTCGATCGTTTTAATAGTATCTCACGCTGAACATTTCCAAGTTTTGAGTTTTAAGTTAGGAGACATTACTTTTGTAACGACCGCTGTATAAGTCTTTTCATGTCTAGAAAAAAAATATACTGGAAATATGAAGAGCAAATTTTCTGAATGATGAGTTTACTCTTAAATAATTACATAAACCATTCTCCATCTCTCCAAGCATTTAGTACTGATCTTCACTCCTGATATGAAATGTAACACACTCATTACATTTGTAGCTAAGATCACTGGAAAAATGGTTCGACCACTATATCGCTCAAGAATGTATTTCCCTAGCTGTATAAGAACCAGGTACCCGCTAAAATGGAGTACTTCTGACACATCTACACTAGAGGTCATCGAAGCGTCCTATGCTGCCTTGACAGAGTGAAAAACCGGATTCGAAACCAAGGGGTTGATGTATTGTTCTCTTCACTGAAATCTCTTTCCAACAGAGGAGATATAATTATCACACATATAGGATATGCATATTTACCCTAGTCTTGAAAATACCACTTTTTAAGTAAGTAAGAAATATAAGAGTTTCACAAGCCTTATGTACTTAGAAAAAAGTTGTTATATAGTAAGCTCTACTACAATTAGTCATAAACGCATCAAATTATTATAGACTGCTTAGACGAAAGAGTTAACTGAGCTGTAAAAAGCTAGAAATGCATAAGGCAATAAAGAAGAATACATGTCATAATATTATTCATGGAAAGAAGGGAGACTCGAAACATCTTATTTGCCGTTGCAGGAATGGCTGAGTGTCATCGTATTTTAGGTACGTTTTGGGACAATTATCATAACGCCACGATAGACATAATAAGAAAGAAATTACCCAATGAGGCAGAAATTTACTAGCCATATTATGACAACAATAAGGCAGTATATTTACTGATGTATATGATCAAAACAATGAAAACGTTTTGGTTTAATGCATTGCTAAGTATTTATTTCTAATGAGAAAGCATACAATTCAAATAGACATTATCTTTTTGCAATAGTCTGAATCTGTTTCGATGCAAAAACGGTGAAGCGGTTGACGTTTAATTATGATCATATAGACTGAAATACTGCGGATCGCTCACACCTTAAATAGGCGGCGATTCCCAAGGAAAACATCAAAATGCAACAAACGCATTGTTATCGAATATACATTGATGGTATGTGAAATAAAAGGAGCCGAACTTCACCGGAAAACAGTCTATTTAAAAATGTTATGGGTATTTCTATTTTTATCGATATTATATTAGAAAGCGATATAGGTGACAAATATTTTCCTCAAAATCGGGAGAAAACTGTAGCGAATGCCGCCTTATTTACAACACAAACCTGTTTTAATCAATTCATGACAAATGATGAAACATTAATTTATCAATTTACACTAGGGTCGAATTGACAGTTTAACATAGGCAATACTACTTAACAGTAGCCCAATGAGAAGAAATGATACACTTAAGAAAGTAAGGTTTGTTTATCAATTACTACTCATAAGGAAAATATATCAGTATATCATAACATGGAATTATTTGTACTTTTAAATGAATTTGCATGGACGGTTACAAATGAATTTTAAACCGCTGATAATGATGGTGATCTGATCATACGTCAAACTTATGTCACATCACAAATCGCTAACAAGGTTGAGGAGAAAAGAGCAGTTTAAGATGTTCACTCCAGATATTGACGGATAACCCAACCTCAAATATACAAAATAATTATGTTCTCTCTCCTGCTCAGTATGCCTATTTTCTCAGAATAACCTTGTCAAAATCTCAGCGAACACCCCCATTGTGCATTTCTTTATGAAAGTTATTTTATTCGACATAGTTAGTCAGAACAGCCGATCAAGAAACACTCATGAAATCATGTGAAAAGAGATAGTGGTTTCAGACAAGGAAATATAAGCCCACACATATACACTCCGCTCATGATTAAAATGTATTTTGTGTTAAAGTAAAGAACGCAATGGAACTCAACCAGCAATGAAAGTAAGATATTACCCCAGAGCGGGGGTAAGGTAAAACGGAATTTGGAGCATGGTTGAAAATTGCCCCAAAACGTGGGCAAAAGAAAGATGAATAAGAACCTTTTTTTATATAAATGGCAGATGTCAATGCACTTCAAGTTCACCTTGCTGCTTGGAAAGAGAGATGGCGTGGTCGTCGATGTGAAATACGGTTTCTTTGTAAGGGAAAAATAAACAAGTAAAGAATATTTAAAATAGTACTGAAACATGATTATTTGGAAGTATCTAGATATTGTTTGAGCTAGTGAACTGATATGACTAACTGATGTGTTAGAAATTTAGGGCTCTGAAAAGTTACCTGATTTGGATTATGAGGGAGGTGGCTGATTATCCAACAAAGACAAACCAGATTATAACGGACCATACGGGTGAACCTCAGATATACTCAGACGCTACACACTCTTCCCATACATAAGGAGCTGCAAAGCAAAGAAAATTGGTGGAGCTCAAGTTTTGAAACAGTTTGGGGCTTATGACAAAGGTCAACCTCCCAACCTTACTCGGTGTGATTGACTCGTATATTGAACGAGCATTAAGACCCTTGGGGTAAAACAAAATAAAAGAACTCTGTTAGAACACTACTAGAAAAAGAACATTATAATCGATGTTTCAATTTTTTCATTTTTATTTATCCTGTTAGACACTGCACATAATTATTTTTATTTCTTGCTTTTTGTAATAATTAACTCGCATACGAAAACTAAAACCAGAATTGACCTCGAACCATTATTATTAGTAGTAATATTACTTGTGAGTTAACTGAAAGCAAAACAAGTAAGTTGACTGATCTTTTTCAACAGTAGGAAAAAAGAGAAAACATCTTCAAACTACTGCACCCAGCGCTATATGAACTCTGGCTTCGTAGAAGTTACTAGGATTGTGTTGCTGGACGTTTTTAGATGTTCGCGCCAAACAACCTCGGAATACATTGTAACTGTGTGGGCACTACGGTCTTCCTCGTGTGGTATCTTAATCGAGGGGTGTCGGGTCTTCACACTAGTTTATATCATTCCACTTCTTCTACTTCCAGACTAAGATGGTCCAACTACTTTCAAATATGTTTAGTGTGTCTGAGAATTTATTTAAAATATATATGTACTATTTCTTTTTTTATCACATTTATTTAATTTTCATATGGAGGCTTATGCACTCCAAGAGCACGTACGCAGATTTAGTTGCTTAGTAATAGAACCTATTTACTGCGATAAGAAAACAAAGAATTAAATAAAAGCATGCAACATGGATTTGTAACAACTTTTAGTATATGACATTATGCTACTTCTGAGTGAAGGAGGGTGATATATCTGAGAGGATACCCTCATCCGTGTAAAAAGGCAGATATGATTCTGGTGATACTTATTTAATGGCAACAGAGTTGATATTACACTACCATTATGATGCTTTCTTTCATCTGCTGAAATATAACTACTTAACCGGTGTAAAAATAGAATATTGTTTGTTTCTTCCGCATTTATGCTAAAATCGGAATATAATATGTTTTCTCAACCTCAGAGAACATCAGATTGTTAGTAATTATTAAGACTAATATTAAGAAACATGATAATAATAATTAAAACTATGTGTTATATATTATTAATTTATTGGATGTTGTTTATGAAATAACACTGTGAATAATAATCGGATTGTTATTCTTTGAGTATATATGCAGTATTCCAAAATCTAATATAATGCGTTATATAAGCGTCGTTGTCTGTATGGGTGTTTTTGTATGGCTGGCTAAAATCATCCACCCCCCCAAAAATACATATTAAAGTTGTTATATCATTTATTAGCCTTGCCTTTAATAAGTAATATCTAAAGTTTAGCATCAAATATGTATTGTTTAACCGAAAACTGTCACAGACATTGTTTGTATGAGTCAGTTCTATTTGTTCATTATTTTTTTTTTTTGTTTTTGGGTTGTTTTTTTTTTTGCTATCAGGCAGTAACTCTTTTTATTTTTTTTACCGGTGAATTTCAACAGGTTCTACTATTAATAATATTGATAATAATATAAACATTAACAGGTGCTATTGATATATTGAATGTATCAAAAGTCCTATCTCCTAAGAGCACATAAAATGCACTATACTTTTGCTGCTGACACGGATACATTTCCTTCTATTGAAGTCTTTTTGAAAGCGTTCTTTTTAACTCCAAGGTTTTAGCATCTTTTTCTTTCCAATATGTACTTTCATGATCAATTGTCATCAATAAATACACTCATTCTTCTTCTACCGAATTGCAAACATAGATCCTCGTAACTATTTTATCGGACCCTTTCACTTCATATCCCTAAACCAACCCCAACTTTGAACATTCGACCGGATTTACGCGTATCTGCACGTCTTGAACAATGTTATTTAGTACAAAAAATCAATACGCAGAAATCTCCCATGTTGTCATCACTGAGAACGCTCTTATATCAGATGTACTAAAGACAGTGTTGAGCAATCTAATGTCGGTTGTTTGTATTTTTTATTAAACACTTACCTGGAAGAAGGCGTATTTACACATAGATGTAAGGGGATACTATTTAATAGCATATCTAACAGTTGATCAGTGATGTCTTTGTTCATATTACATTGATATTTTCGCTTTTCATCATAGAAGCAGGAAACAAGTCGGGGTTGAACAGTCGGATAGAAGAAATTAACAGAAAAGAAATCATTGCGGAACCTAGGGATATCAACCCTGGATCGTTAGTCTAAATATATCTATCGATGGAGGAAACAGTTCCATGAGTTTATCAGAGCTCATTTTATTAATGACAAGCATTTCAACCAGGCGTTGCCCGGGTCTTTGGAAGTGAATGTTGAGAAAAAACAGCGGCCAATTTTTTTTTAAAGTTGACCCCTATTATGTACCCTTTACATTTATTTTTTTGCGCTTACATCAAGTTATTTAGTTAGAACTATGCCCAAGAAACCTATACCTAAAATTTCAATGTGTTTAGACGCAAAAATAGCGGAGGCGTTTGGTAGAGGTATCAAAGATCAAATCGTTGAACTTTGAAAACTTAACAGCGAGATTTTTGGCCAAAAACCGATCAAAAATATTTTCCCAAATCTCCGTACTCTGTATATCAAATTTCGAGTCTTTAGACTTAAAATTGATAGAGTTATTGCGTTAGATAATGTACACACACATACACGTTCAGTTATATATATATATATATATATATGTTAAATCAATGTCCATGGAACCTATATCTAAAATTTAAAGTGCGTAGACGAAAAATTGTTCGGGGGAGTGTGGTAGAGTTCTCAAAGGTCATATCGTTGTACTTTGACCCCTTAATCGCCAAATTTCTGGTCAAATGACCGATCACATCGATTTTACCAAATCTCAGTAACCTGTATATCAAATTTCTAGTCTGTAGACTAAAAATTGACAGAGTTATTGCGAAGGGAAATATACACAGACACAGAGATACACCGACACTTTCACTTTTATATATATATATATATATATATATATATATATATATATATATATATGGATTTAAAAAAAGGATAATAAACAGTTTAAAAACCAGTTAGATTATTTTATCCCTTGCAGCGGATTCTAAAGAATTGGAAAGTATTTTGATATAGGATTGTAGTGGAGTAATACAGGTTTTCAGACAGTTATTGAAGTGGCTAAAAAATTGCCAACTAAGAACCCCAAATGAACACAACACAGAACAAATTTTAGAATTCATCTCTACACACAACACAAACAACCCAGAACTATTCACGCATATAACAAAAAACCTTATCCTCCTCAATCAGAACAGCAAACTAAACAACATACTTAAAACAACAAAAATAATAAAAAGCAAACGCCAACCCAAAAATTTTAAACACATCCTACCTTCCTCAAAACTCGTTCCACACACTACAAAAGGGGTTACAAAATGCAATAAACCTCGATGTGGCTATGTGGCATAATAATAGAAGGAAACACATACACATTCAAAAACCCAGCACAAACATTCAAAATAAAAAGTATCTAAATTGCACCTCCAGAAATGTAGTATATGCACTAAGATGCACAACATGCAACAAATCCTTCATAGACGCCACAAAAATTTTCAGCAATAGAGTGACCTTACATAAGAGCAACATCAAAATTGCAGATAACAGACACCACTATGTTTCAAAACACGTACACACATGCACTGGAAACAGCTTCAAAATAATGCCAATCTTCCAAACAGACAATCATTTTTACTTACTTACATAGGAAAAAAACTTCATCACAAGATTCACTCCTGAACTGAACAGAACCTAATATCAACACAAAAAACATTAAATACAAGGTACGCTCGCATGCACATCCCTATACATATTCACACCCACACATAAATCAGGACCGGCACATTAAATCACACACACGCGCGTGCATGCTACCACACACATACATAACCCTCTTATCTCTAATACAACACACTGAACAATACCAACCCTACTTAACCTCGAAACCAACACCACTAGGAAACACCTAGAACAATAGTATAATATATGTTCCAACACCTCGCTCCCCCCCTCCGTCAGTGGAGGAGAAATCTCTCATGACTGAGGCAAATATCATCCCTTCTATCATCCCCCTCCCATACCTATACTCCTCCAATTGACCCCTCCACTCTTGGGAACGAGATTTTCCCACACTAGGAACTGATCTTGGGTCTGACCATACCCACATCCGGAGACAAATAATAGAAACATTAAAAAATCACCTATACATATTTCTAAATACACCCCTCTATCTAAACAAACACAATATAAAGAATACGCGAAAAGACTGAACCGAAAAATCACAATACTAAAATCTAAGAATCCCAAAAATAAATATCAAAATAGAATGAAAGCACCCCTACCCTTATTTCAGAAGAGCTTGTTCTCACGCCCCTGCTCCCACATATACATTAGTAACGACCTTGGATTTCAGTCACCTTCCTAGGGAAGCAAATAACCTCATAATACTACAAAACACTACACACATTTTCAAACCAATAAAGAAAACACACGCATCCTACCCTAAAGGAAAAGAAACAAAAACACAAGCAGAGGGAGAGAGTGAGAGAGAGAAACACAACACAGGAGTGACCACAGCCGACTATAAATAGTTAAGAAAACATGTTAAAAACACTTTGAAAAAGAGTTAAAAACATGTTCAATTTTAAAAAGGAAGCACAAAATAATTGGATAGTCCTTACTCCCCGGAGTTCAAAGAAATAGATTCCTTCTCATCAAAGGGTAGGATTTAGCAAAATGCGGGATCGGATTTTGCTTGTAAAAGTATTTGATGAACCTACAAGTGTGTCGTAGATCTTACTTGGTAACAAATAGTGAATGAGAGGGAGTATGGTGTATAAACAGGTGATTTCACGTTAATGAATAGTTTGGTTAAAGGTAAAATATCCAATAACCGTAAAATCCCAAAATAAAAATAAAAAAAGTTGGTTAGGTTTCCATTTGCACAAGTGAAATCTAATGGAATCGCGTAATTGAAAGATGGTCCAAGTAATCCAAAAAGCAGAAATCCGTGGAATAATTCACAAATGGATGCAAGAAAAAGATGTGCGTCGAAAAATAATTTAAAATCGACTGTCAAGGCTGGGCTAATATTGGGAGAATGAGTAAAGAAGAATATGAGAAGAAGCAGAAAAAAATTGAATGCGGATTGAGTTAATTTTAGAATAGAGAGACCAATGTCAAAATGGCATAGACAAGATAATGTGGCAAAGGCTCCCAAAATTTAACGCAGAAAGAGGTCAAGTGAAATATACAAGTTATTACTTAATAATTAGATTATCAGCAGGGGCTAATAAAGGAAGCAAATGAATTAATGATAAGTGATATATATATATATATGTATATATATATATATATATGCATTTAATAACATGAAATATGATAGATAATAGACATGTTTAAAGTAAAAAGTTAAGAATAATAAATAAAATAACAAGTAAATATAAATCTGAAAGAAACATAATTTTTTTAAATTGTTATTTATTTGACGAACATCTTGCTTAGTATTATTTTTCCCCATAAATAGAGTTAACCTCCTAAAAATATTCATGTTGTACTCTTAATATTTGTTAATCTATTACCTTTAAATTTTCAATCAATTAGAGAGGAAATTATTTTCAACGGTTGAGAACTTAAACTACCCACTTTTGAGAATGGCACTTAAAAATAATAAAAATAAGCGTTCAACATTAAATTAATTACGTTTTTTTTTATATTGCTCATCAGATTATCAAGAACTATTTCCATTTTGGACTAGTGAGTATATGATTATTTTATCAGATGAAATTCGATTATTCTCAGTCTCGAAGAGAAAGCGTAATGTATGCAAGATTGTGAATTTTAGGATCTAATAGAACTTAAACATTACGACAAATTATAATGTCGATTAAGATATATTTGTTGTCAGAATTATTTAAATGTTACTTTAACTTGTATAACTACTAGTATAAATATAAGGAGTTAATTGTGATATAGGAAAACGGACATACTTTTTTTTCTGCCTTTGTGTAAAAGAAAAACCGACATCAATCAGGGTTGTTGATTTTCTCTTAATTAGTGGCGATTAATTTAAGAGAAATTAGGGAAACCAAAACAAGCACATCTCAAACAAAAATCAACAAAAAAAAATAAAAAATAATATTTTATTTAATTTAGGAACTGTCAAAAATAAGCTAGATCGATCCTCGATTAGTTTTAAATTTCTTTATCTCATATTTTATTGATGTAAAATCTGTTTTGTTCATCTGTTCTCTTAATTGTCATTGATTGTATACTGCACAAGCGAAATACAAGTTCCCTTTTCTGTAGTAGATGTGTCTTTTAATTCTTGTGCTGTTTAAATGTATATATATATATATATATATATATATATATATATATATATATATATATAACAACCGGTGTATTTAATATGTTTATTGTAACAATTATATATATATATATATATATATATATATATATATATATATATATATATATTTATATATATATATATATATTTATATATATATATATAAAACGCATATTAGCTCTACAACAGTATTGAGCACTTTCTTCAGTTTCTATTAATTACCATTTCCAATATATATATATATATATATATAAAAATATATATATATAAATGTATATATATATCTATATATATATATATATATATATATATATATATATATATATATATATATACATATATATTATATTTCCAGGGTTTTACTATGTAATGCAGATCGAAAGTATTCTAGTGCCCAGAAATTATGTAATATTCTCATTAATCGGAAACGATGAACCAAATAAAAGTTTTTTTATACCAACATGCTTATGTTAATACGTAATTGTTCATCGACAAGTCTGACGGTGTTTCTTTTTCCCTGCGTTTTATGACGGGCTGCAGCGATCTCCTCTATGTAACTAAGACGAATAAAACTCCATTAATGAAGAAAGTTATACGAGGTGTTTAATTCAATGTTTCTATATGGAGAGACTTTACTCTGTGCAGGGAGGCAACTCTTAACGTAGCTAGTTGTTTTCTTCCGTAACGAATTTTTGTAACTACTGAAATGGGTAACGCAAACGAACAGAGCCATCGGTATCATTCGCTGCGGTTTTCGTTTTACTACATCATTTACCATGTCTCGTAAGCATGGCTTCTACCGAGAAACTGGTAAGAAAACCTTGTTATTCTCAGCTAGTTAACGTGACATGATTTATCATTGTTTGGCGGAGTTGTCTGCCGTCTTTTATATACATCTTACATGTCTGTTTAAATTTATGTAGGCATGTTTATATGACTGCCTTCAACTTTCAACAGAGGCGACGGATTTCAGAAAATTTGTATCGTTTTGACGCTCGACTCTTCGGACAACTAATATCGAAAATATTAATTACTTCAGCCTTAAATGAGCACTTTTCTACAAGGAGGGGTCGGGGTTTTTTCTGACATTTTTGCATCTCTTTCACACCTTGCGTCAACAACGTCGCATAAAATACGTTATTTCGACTGCCTATGACACACAGTCGAAGGGGGCGAATCAATGAGAGCATTTTTTTTTTTTTACTTCCTTTTCCTCTGACGCGTTACGGGTTCGAGCCTGCTTACTACTCCTATTTTTTCTCTCAACCCACATTCTTACACACACCTCCACTTTCTTTTCCGCCGACGCATCACGGTTTCAAGCTTGCTCACTACAACTTTTTTTTTTGCTCCACACACCCCTACAAACAACCCGGCCAAAGCCGGGCACCCATACTAGTTTAACACAAAGCTCCTTGTTTGTAATTAATATTAAAATAAAAGCACAAACTACTAAACTAGCGTCTTTATTACGTAACTCTACGCCTGAATGACAGAATATGTCGGTAGAGAAATACTTTACAATCAGTCGAATAATGCAACAGGTAATTTGCTTTTATACAACCTATACTCGATAACAAACACAATTAGAGCCGTGTTAAATATTGTTAATAACACAAAGAGTAAAATATACCATTCTTATTCTCATAATTATTTCATCTCGCCTCCGGGCCGAGATCAATGTGTAGTATCTGTTCTGACTTCCACTTCAACTTTTTGTTCTCAGTTATTGGATGAGAAATCCTTCACGACTGAGGCAATGTGAAATTGTTGTTCCTTTCTCCACATTAATCGGTCGAACTCTCGCGGGGAGGCATTGCAAGTTGCGTCTATCGGGTTCATCAAGATTAATAAGCGTGAAGTTATATGAAATTCACAAGCGGTCATTTGTAGCTTGTATTTCGCGATGAAAGACGATTACCACGTTAAATTCTTGCTGTTGTTGCAGGAAGGTGATGCCGTCCTCTTACACGCAGCATCTGACATTAACAAATGCTCACTCATCTAGTATGACTAGACTCAACGTTGATTAAATTCCGTAACTTAACAGGAATAGGTGTGTCAACGAGAGTGTATATTTCATCTACGTAAATATAGTTGAATGTAGTATTTTACCTAATAAAATCAAGTAGCTCAAATTCGATCTCTTCCATGAATAACAAAATAAAATAATATAATAATAAATATTATTATATGTTAATATATGTGTGTGTGTTTGCATGTGTGTTATATATCATCTTGAATTTCGCCGTAAGTATATTGAAGGTCTGTTATGTTATTTTATTGAGTCCCATACCAAAACATTACGAAATAAATCCCTAAAATCTGACATCCTTCCGAGTTTAATGTAATTTATTGACGAATATAAACAAATGATTATATATCTTATTATTACATATGGAAACCAGTTCAGCTTTATTCCGTGAATTTCAGTTTGTAAATATATATGTGTGTGTGTGTATGTATGTATGTTTGTATGTATGTATGTATATATATATATATATATATATATATATATATATATATATATATTCTTACTTCCAATGTGAATCATTGCATTATAATATATGATGTGGAACGGCGAAACAATTTATATAAATTACATATGTGAGTACTTGTGTGCGTTTCCCACGCAATATCGGGTACAATTTGTAGTCGTAAATAAATATGGTGTCCGCTGTAGAGATGTCTTGAGCTAATCCTCTATCTCTTCTGTGCCTAAGCTATTTCACAATGAATTCGTTGGTCAAACAACGTATCGATTCAGCAGATTTATTACCGTTGGCTCTTGGAAGACCTCATACCATAAAGTAGAATTTGTGGTTGTTATCCATGGGGCACCACATCCTGTTAAATAGACGCATTATGAGAAATACCACGGCTGAAATCCTGCTAATATCATATATAGGGCGTACACGTGGAACGATTATCAATAAAAGAGACAACAAGTGCTTGCGGTTGCATCTGTGTATTAACAAAAGAGTGGATAAAGAATATGCATACTAATAGAATACAGTATATTATTTCTTATGTTTTATTCAACTGTAGAATATAAAACGTATTTTTATCGGTATCTTTCCCCGAAAGCAACTCTACGATAGATTTATTAGGGTGTTGTAAACGGGAATTTACTGAACAAGATCATATATACATTAGATTTCAGCATGACTAATTGGGAAGTGAAACGATATATTGTATTCCATAGATTTACGGACGGTACTTGGGGAAAAGACTCCTAAGAAAATGTCGTTTAGTGTTTGGCATGGATAGAGGGTTGGGAACGTTTTTGACAGTCGCTGCAGGTAGATGATTATTTGCAGCGGATGTTTTAAAATCATACTGATGTGATATGAATTACTCATTATAAATATTTATATAATTCTTATATAAGTTCTGTAATTTGTTAGCCACAAGATAGTATTGTGCATGGTCTTGTGGTTTTCTAATGCAAGGATTATCAAACATCATTAAAGAGCGAACTCGGGGTAAAAACTAAATTAAAATTCCTTTACTCTGGTAAGATTATTGAGTAACAGGATTATGCAATCTAGACCAAATGTAATATCAAACTGATATTTCCCTTTGCTCAGTTCACCAGCCTAAATAATGTCAAATGCAAATATAGATACACTGCCTATTTCTTTCCTGTTGATAGAAGGTTATTAGCAACAAAATCTAGAATATACATTCAACTTATTTACGACCTGTAACATTTACTAATTAGAATAACTTTACATGCTTAAACATGGGTGATCTAAAATGTAATTAAATAACTTGATTACGTGGTGAAAAAAAATGAATCAGCACAAACAGGTGTGCATCTATACGGACGGATTGGGGGATATGGAAGGGAAGATAAATAAAAAAATAGTCTGTAAAAGGTTCGGTTATATACATGTGGCATTGTTTTTGATAAGAGAACAGACACCGTTATGAAAAAGACAATTTGTAAGCACAACGGCAGAACTTGTTTCGACAGCAGAGAAAGAGAGAAAGAGAGAGAGAATGGCCGGTGGAAAGTTTCGGTTAAATTTTGTCGTGAGAAAGCCTGGGTTTGGCAAATGTTCTTTTTTTTTTCATTTAATTTTCCTTTTCACTTGGATTTCATATGGATACATTTTATTGAACATTGGTTTTCTTCCTTGAAATATTTATTTGGTAGAGAAAAACCAGCAGTGTGAAGACGTCTTATTTTACCGAATACACCTTATACCAACGTATGCAATTACAGCATGATAATCACTGGCCGAGAGATCTTGATAATTTTGATAATATGATAAGATATTTTATTGTAACACTCGGAATTTCTAGCAAGTGAACTTGAAACCGAGGTTTCACATTACGTGGAACAAACTATGATTAAATCGATTCACACATGCAGGCTGTTTCATTTTTTTCTAAGTGTGTATGATTTCAGTGAGTTGATTGAAATGAATAGATAAAACAACAAATAAAAATATGTTGCAGAATGTGTTAAGTTATTTGTATTAAGTAAAAAAGAATTTTGTATTAAATATGAAAAAATCTAATAAGGTAAGTTTTAAGTAAATGGGTCTAGAGAAAGAGACTTAACACACATCAAGTCGGCATTGCAAGTAAATGTATACCTGCCTCAGTTTTCTGTTTAGAGACGGACTAATGTGTACCCAGTATTATTTCTCGGGCCATCTGATTAATATATACTTTTCTGCTGATGAATTTTAATATAAAATAAAATGAAAGTCTGAATTGAATGTCTAATATTCTGCAATCCCGAAGACAAACAACAGAATAATAGAGAAAGGATAAAGAGATGGTATCAATGTCATCATTGAAAATAAGAGATACTTCACCCATCAAACTGAAACCGCGACAACTAGTTCTGTTCTGAAATTACATCCATATTTAAACGACTATGAAAGGATTTCTCGCCATAAGTTATGGAACGACGTAATTTTTCCAAGTCATTAAAACAGCAACTTGGGATATAATCCCTTATAGCAGCAAATCAATATCTACCAAGACTTTATAAGTGCTTGTAAGAAATATCCATGTGTTTGACGTGGTATCTTTTTTAATTTTCTATTTTTTAAATATGTGTATGTATTGGGTCGAATCTTTATCTTCGAACAGGATCTCTATTGCTCCTTGCACCTCATATATATATATATATATATATATATATATATATATATATATATATATATATATATAATGGCTCATCACAAAATAGATAATATTCCATCCGAATGGATCAGAGTGGAATTCAAAGCGCATTGTTATTATGATTGACTTTATGTGTTCATTACGTGAAGGTTTCATATCGCTGTTGTAAGTACTAACGGTGAAACATTCTAAGAAAACCACCCTTGTCGTATACGTCGATCAGAAAGCAGATATGCGTCATTGACTATCTTCATACAAAAAAAATAGCAGATCAATAGTCACCGGCGCTTGTAGCAGATGCAGTTTACGTTTGGCATAGTTACGAGCTGAGGTCTAAAATTTCCGAGGGGTGACAGGAATGTGAGCGATAAAGTACGCCCAATAGGCCCATATACAGCCAAAATCTCAGAAAACACTGTGCGCCAGAACTAACTCAATTGAGCCGATTGACGGATAACATTAATTTAGAGTGCGTAGATGTAAACTTTGATGAGTGTGTACTGTGAACCATGTTTTTATTTTTAAGCTACAGAAAAACGATGTGCTAGGTGGGGTTCAAGGATCAAGCAGGCCAAAATAGACCATACGCTGAATATTTGTCAGTACTTCTTGAATAGTTACGAAGCCTGTGGTGAGGGATCTTTCGATCGCATCATCAATACTGACCTGACAGTGTTATCACTCGGAGTCGGTGCTCAAATTGTAGTCGATAGAATAGAACCATTTACGCAAAGAAGGTTAAGACGTAGACGTAAGTTGACGACGTAAAGTACACATTCCTCAGGAACAGAAGCATCGTATTTCTTATTAAGTTCCTCGAGACAAGGTTAACTCTCAAGTCTTACCGTAACGTTAAAATGATTTATAAAGTAGTAGTTCGAGATGGTACATGATACAGAGCTGTCCCCTTTTCATGTAAGTAAAAAAGTAGGGAATTAGTTAAATGTAAATATGAAATAGGATAGTCAAGGATTCGAACTGGCGAAGCTAGATTGGAATTGAAACTTCCATCATAAGTTAAAATAAATACAGAATGTTATTGAAATAAAGAATGTGGAATTGCAATTGTTTAGCTTACATATCTGTATATGGAAAAGGAATGTAGTAATGAAATTTGTCTCTGTGAAAATTAAAATAAGGAATTTAATCGTTAATTGAAATTGGAAACATATTTTGTAAAGAGGTTATTTGTAAAACAGGTTACTGAACTCTGGGTCATGTCAAGTTTGGCAATGTGACGCATGTAATCCAGCGTGCTTTATAAGCATATGTTAATCATGCGATGAGGCGACGAGTTCTCAATATAGGTAGAGTTTTTAAATGCAGTCGGGGAGAAGACGAGAAGAGTTGAGGAGAAAGAGCCGAGAGAGAAAGGGCGAGAGAGGACAGGAACGGCAGCTGACGTCAAACGTTGGAAGTTAAAGGTTAGAGAAGAAAAAGCCATGTAAAGAGACTTTGAATTCCTCAAGAGAAATCATGGCCCGCTCATGAAATAAAGGGCCCCATCATATGTGTGTATCTGTGTCTCTGTGTTGTTATTAAACAGAAAAGGTAGTTCGCAGTTGTGAAAATCATCATCTCAAAAATAGATAAGAAATATATGTATCAATATGTCATTGTTATACAAACTCTCCCGTTCATACAGAACTGCCTCTCTCTTTTTATATACCTGTTTATGTCTCCAATGTGTTATCTCTTACAACATGAGAATCTTAAGACATATGAACACTCAAAACATGAACACTCATAAGACTCTAATCTCTCACTAAGACTCTCCTAAAACGAACAACTACATTACAGAATATACGTTCTAATAGTAATAATAATCTATTACATAACATATATACATATTTGGTGAACGTGGCCAGTGCACTCATGCAACGGTGGGTTTGAAAAACGAAACTGGCATTACCACGGAACCAACGTAAGGGTCCATTAAAACTATGAGAAAAAGAACAAGAAAAAACAACACAGGAAAAAAATGCAAAACGAAATAAAACAATAATTAAGAAGTAAAAAGAGAAGCAATCACACATGTGCAGTATTAATGAAAAAATGAACACACATACACACAATAGAATAAAAGCATACAAGAAAATTAGAAAAACAATTGCTGATATGCCGGAAATAGAAAACATACCTAATGGATGGAAACTATTGTTCACCATGCATTTCATTTATTTATAGATTATTTAAATATAACACACACACGCAGACAGTTTAAGCGAAAAAAAATAAATAAATAAAGCGATTGTTATGCTCAAATACATTACACGAGGCGAAAAAATTTGCTTTGATAATTGTTGGATTCGGTTAATAAATTGTTTTGAAAATATGAACTCACACGAAACAGAGAAAGAAAAAGTAAGTCAGTATGCCATTCATAAAAAAATTGTATCAAAAATATTTTGCTGGAAAAATGTTTACATATGCCAATCAAAAAAATCAAAAGTATTGTGTACTTAGTATTGTGTTTCGTTCGGAAACGAAAATACGCTATGGCCAAAATAAATGCAGAAATGTGAAACTGTTGAATTTTCCAGCTTTTAATGTGGTTAATTGTTTTGTCTTTGAAAAAGGGCAATTTATTGTTTTTGTGTTAACAGACTTTGCGTTACAGAAAATACATTTTTTCTCTTTCTTTTCTTGAGAAAATCATAGTGTAAATGTGTAATGTAACGTATTTTTTACATTGTTTTTATATTGTAAAATGTCTTAAATGTATGTAAATGTTATGTTTTTTGCGACAGGAATTCAAAGTCATTATTAGGTATACACATTAGAATTGAAATGATCTAGGAGAAAACAAGATTAATTAAGACGAATGGTTGGCTTAGAAATCAGTTAAAATTTTAGAGAGACGACAAAATGAATTCCGTTAACGCGTATTTAGCGAGTTTTCAGATGCGATAAGCCGAAGACAAATTTTTTTTGACAATTGTTTTTTTTGTTTTTTTATGATACCCTAAACACTTTTCCCAAGAAGAGTAACTTGGTAGGGAGATGATAAACATTAGAGGGGCCCCTAATTCGAAAAATACAGATGGGAACCTGCGATATTGTGCGCTACTAAAGCATACCGCATGTAATGGTTTCGAGCAAGAGGAATAAGTCTCGGCACAATTAGTTGAACCTGCAGGCGTTGGAAATATACGAGAATTCGTATGAAAAAGGGATGTTTGATCCCGAAGGCTAATCACATATAGTATAATGAAGTGAGAGAAATGTAAAATATACCGTAAGTACGTATGAAGATATCACCTTGTATTATTTTTAAAAGGCGAATGCATGTAGGATGTCTCTTCTGGATCTTGGAAGCCCTGGTGAGAGAAAAGAAAAATCACAAAAATCGGGCCATTAAATAGAATTCAATGCGTACATAGGTATTTTGGCGCAAAAGCTGTTAGTTAGTTAAAGGTGACATTTCTAGGTCTTCATCAAGTTCCAAAGATCCAAGCAAGGAAATCCGAGCAAATAAGTGGATGAAAGGTATATCTTAAACTTTGGAAGCCAAACACAAAGATAAGTTTAAAAAAGATAAATTAGTTACAAAACGAAAACACAGCTCAAATTAATAGAAGAACCATACGGAAGAAAGGATCAAGGACACATTTGGACGAAGAGTCGTCGATTTTGTAAAGAGGTAAAATGTTCACACACACGTTTGTAAACCGCCTGATTTTAAGGAGCGAGGCATCACATGATATCATTCATCATTGGCAAAAGTACATTGAGTAATGTGGCGATTATGTAGAAAAAATGTGGAACATAAAATGTCTTCGTTTTAATGGCATCAATAACATCTTAGTAGTTCTTAATCATTTTGATTAAAAAAAAGGCCCCATTTTTTAAAATCAATCCTGTCTCTCTCTCTCTTTCCCCTCTCTCTCTCTCTCTCTCTCTCTCTCTCTATATATATATATATATATATATATATATGTGTGTGTGTGTGTGTGTGTGTGCGTTTTGCTTGTTTTGCTTTTGGGATACGTTTTGAATGAATTCAATTTTTTTACGAAAGTTAATTTTTACTTCAATGCGAGTTAGCAATAATTTTCCATTTTACCAATTTGGTATATCCAAATCGGGAGCGGCATATAATATATATTGTTTTTAAAATATAATTATCCATTGACACGTATTTCGTCGTCTACGAAGATTCATCCAATCTGTTGAGTCGCATACGACGAAACACATGTCACTGGATAATTATATTTTAAAAACAATATATATATATATATATATATATATATATATATATGTATATAATTATACTAAAAATACAATTGCCAATTACGTTGCCGTTCTATTCAATAATGCCTAGCTGAATAAAGCATTATAATGAATAGGTTAAATAAAGCGTTTCGTTCGAAATATTCTCCAGATTGTTGAGCTAAACAGAAAAAAAAACTTCCTAGAAGAAAAGAAAGATTTCCGAATTCGACATGACAATTCTGAAGAAAGTAGTATGTTGCATCGACTAAAGCTATAAAACGCTCAATTTGATAAAAAATAGTTTAAATAATCGCAATATTACGAAATATATTTTTATTAACGTAATAATGAATGATGTATCT
The DNA here is from genome assembly GCF_053919585.1 of Euprymna scolopes. Classification (NCBI taxonomy): domain Eukaryota; kingdom Metazoa; phylum Mollusca; class Cephalopoda; order Sepiida; family Sepiolidae; genus Euprymna; species Euprymna scolopes. The sequence goes on along the minus strand of NC_136515.1, from coordinate 47,170,990 downwards.
ATAAATTGTTAACTGTTATTTATGGCATACAAGAATGTACTACTCTTAAACTTACTACCTTTGTACCAGAGACAGACAATGACACTCTTTGTAAGAATCAAATCTATTGTGAGGAAAATCGAATGCTACTCCACACCTAATAAATTACAAAAAGGGCTTAAGACACGTTTGTGTAGTAATACGTTATAAATTAGATATAAAATTACTGAAAACGATTCGTTAAAAAGAATCAATTCTTAATATAAAACATGGTAAAAATTTGAAATTTTCAAAATGAGGATCGAACAAATAAAATTCTATTTCAAGGTGTTTTTTCTCGCGGCGCAAAAAGTTTCGCTTCAAGAAAAATATTCAGAAGTTATTTTTAAATTAGGAAACAGAGATATAAAAAAATACATATGCTAACAAAGCAATCCATTAATGAATGATGTTATAATAAAATAACAGCAAATTTAATAAAATAACAGAAAATTCCTGAAAGAACGATAAACGTTAAACGAATTTTTTTATCTGATTTTACTGCATATGTGCTATTGCACTAAACACCTTACAGTGCTTATGGATGCGTGGGTGTCTGGTACCGTCTCTAATTCTCCTTGAACATAATGGCATAGTATTTCCATTAATACTTTGTAGAATGGCTGGTGCATCATTTAAAATAATTGTTATAATGCACTTATTACTACAACAGATGCAACCATTACTAGTAGTACTATTACACTATCTACAGATATTGTATTATATTCTACAACTACAACTACTACTTTTCTACATCTTCTATTGATATAATACAATGCATACATTGCAAGTTTTAAAACTACCAAATATAACATTGTAATAATTATTTAATTAAATCTCTCTATTTTTCTCTCTCTCTCTCTCTCTTATATGTAATATATATATATATATATATATATATATATATATTACATATAAAATTTATTAACTTGGTCATGAGTTGCTAAAATGTTCTTATTTCATTAAATTTATATATATATATATATATATATATTACATATAACATTTATTAACTTGTTCATGAGTTGCTAAAATGTTCTTATTTCATTAAATTTATATATATATATATTATTGCATATAACATTTATTAACTTGTTCATGAGTTGCTAAAATGTTCTTATTTCATTAAATTTATATATATATATATATATTATTATTACATATAACATTTATTAACTTGTTCATGAGTTGCTAAAATGTTCTTGAAGATAAGATAAGTTGAAGGATCTCATAAGGCATTACACCATTGTGATGTCATTATATACCTCATCCTCATCTCCTTCGATGAGTAAAATTAGAATATGTTCTTAAAACGTTATACAAGCTCTGTTTATATCTCCCTCCTCATTTCTCTTTTTTTCTTTTTTTTTCCTCACATTGTTTGTATTCAGTTATGGGCACGAGGTCGAGTTTGTTACCTAATGTACGGGTCTTCTTTCAGAAGCCATCATAAGTATATCTTACGCTTCCCTTCTCTTTTTTTGTTGATGAATGAGTGCACCATTTTCTAACGAAATGTTACTATACACTGTTTCGACCATCTCACCGTTTTAATGCCGTATTTTAGCTCGTTTTTACGTTACTCTCTACGTTGATGTTGCATTCAAGTTTACGTCAATCATTCTTAATGAGTTGACGACAAACATATAAGTAAATTTAACTGTTTTAATAGTATGCTTCACTGAAATTTTGTCTCATAGACTATTCATGACTTTATTTTGATACATGCGGCCATCAGTTAGTGCGACATTAAATATGCATTGTTACACACACTGCTTTGTAAGTGGTTTACACCATTTGTTAATGATTACATCTTCGTCACAAAAAAGAGATGCTGAGGTAATAGTATGTGTCAAAAATAACAAACAGGCAAACAAAGAGAAATCGAAGAAGATCTACATGGGTCTATAATTTAGAAATATTCCACTGCTGCCAATACCTCTATGCTATAGAAAAATATAAAGATACGTATAGCGTATTCACCACATCTAATAATTGTAGACACGTTTATACAAATAGTGCAGATTACTATTCTAAGAAGTTAGAAAGATAATTAGTCTGGGAAGTTAAGCCAGATGAACCAATGTGTATGAATGTGCTTTCATTATTAAAATAAATATGCGTATAATACGGCAATCATTGGAGATGTATAAAACATTACTGTCTGTATAATGGCAGATTATATATAATTGTATCGTAATTGTTTGTATATTTAATCACATCAGGCAATACATGTTTCAAGTTTAAAACTATGAGGTGAAGATGTGTGATTTGATGTAGCAGTGGACAATGCCGAGACTCTCTGTTCACTTTCTATAAGCAATTCGGTAAGTTAGTAAAGGGAAAAAGAGAACGCAGAGAATTCCAAAGTCTAGCAGTCCAAAATGATATATGGTAAGAGAAGACATGTTTTTCAATAAGAAAAATGAACAGTTAAGTGACGTGAGTTTGCTTATTTTCGGATTGCTAGTAAGTGTGTACGTAGGAGGCATTTATGCTAGACGTCCATAAGAGAACAGTGCATTAAATCAATTGTAAAACATGACGAGAACCGTAGTAACGCTGCGATTAGACAGTAGTTCTTTCTTTTTCGATAGAGAGATGTATTAGACTTAGAAATCCTGTTTTGACCCACTCGAAGAATAAGAAACAAGTTGCGGGTAGTGTGTAGCTACAATACAACATACACAGGCGAAGTGTCGCTAAATGATGTAATGAATAGATCCTTATTTTTAGAAGCTTATAATTCTCTGCTGAATGAATAAATTTCCAGTGGTGGAACCACCACCAGCAGACTATGAAATATACGCAAATGTCAGAAATGCAAACTTAGAACACGATGACTTGTTACAAAATGCGATTCACTCGATTTTTCACTTAATTGTAGTAAGGACAATTTAGAACGATATAAATCTATTCTCATGACACATAAATAATGACAAAAGAATTCGAGACGAACTCATTAGTTTAAAAATATATATAAAAAAAGAACGAGAAATTCGAAATACCTTCCATGTTTCAATGAATAACGGAAATGTAGGAAGCTATATATACATAATATATATATAGCTTTTATTGTAACAGCGAAGAACGCAAAAAAGAGTTTCGTTCAATTTTTACAGAACGTAATAAAAAATCCGCCATCCTTTTTGAATATAGAAATGTTTTGATCTCTGTAAATATGTTTGTAAACTTGAACAAATTTCTGAATTAACTAAATTTCTGCAAGGCACTTAAGAAGATCAGTTACACACTGAAACAGCAACGAAAATTGAGAGAAAAGGAGCAATTTCATCTAAAAATATAGTAGAAGTTGAAAAAAAGTTAATCAAACCACAATGAAATGAAAATGAATAACATTTGTAAGACGTATTATCCAACATAAGATATGTAAGACTATTTTCTAGGATCGCTAGGCTCGAGGACTAGATGAATTATAAAATGACTCTCGAAATTTAAATACGACCGGGATATTAAATCAACGTTCTCAACTTATTTTCTTAATTTTGTAACGATATTTACGAATAACTAATCGGGGAAGAAAATTTGAATTTATTGTCCAAAAGTTGGGAATAAAATCAATAAAGTAAATACTCACATTCCATACTTCCTAAAAAAACATGTAATGTAGCGAAATAATAGAAACTTTGTCAAACATATGCTGATAAAAGAAATAGTATGATACATACACTATCATGTATTTTTTTTGTTTTGTAAACACGCATATCTTGTTTTAATATACTTAACACGTATATTTTGTTTTAATATATTTAAACACGCATATCTTGTTTTAATATATTTAAACAATTATATTTTGTTTTAATATATTTAAACACCCACATCTTGTTTTACTATATTTAAACACGTATATCTTGTTTTAGTATATTTAAATGGATATATTTTGTTTTACTATATGTAAACACCCATATCTTGTTTTACTATATGTAAACACGTATATCTTGTTTTAATATATTTAAACAGATATATTTTGTTTTACTATATTTAAACACGCATATCTTGTCTTATTATATTTAAACACCCACCTCCTGTTTTAATATATTTAATCACGTATATCATTTTTTACTATATTTAAAAACGTATATCTTGTTTTACTATATTTAAAAAACGTATATCTTGTTTTGCTATATTTAAAAAAGTATATCCTGTTTTACTTTATTTAAAAACGTATCTTGTTTTACTTTATTTAAACACATATATCGCGGGACATGTAAATTACAGGAATAATCAAGAGTCATGCTCAAATGTCTTATTTTTGTGCCTGATTTTACAGTGCCTCAATATATAAGATTAACAATAAAGTTCTTACGGTTTTTAACTTGTAAATTCATAGAGACTTATTTCGGTTCAGAAAAAGGTATTGCTAAAAATGAGCACCTTCAGAATCAACATACCTTTATCAACGCAAAATAAGTGTATTCATGCGAATAATGTAAAAATATTGTGTTCTGGTTGGGATGAAGGTGCTGAAGGTGTTTTTGATATCGCTTAATTTTTTTTAAGTACTTTTAAGTAGAAAGTCGTCAAATGCTCCAAGAGTAGTAGTCGGTAAAAAAGATGTCCGGGGACTATGGCGTATAAGGCATAGTAACCCAATTTGATAAACGTCTGCAGGGTCGGTTTAGCAAGATGTGGGCTGGCATTGTCGTTGAGAAGATTTTTGCTTTTTGTTTTGCTTAATACTGAGTGTCGTCGAAGTTTCTGATTGGATTCATCTATTTGTCGACATTACTACTAATAGTTTCGACTGCATACAAAAAATGTAATGTATGATACCGGTCGCAGATCAGCAAACAAGCAGCATGGCATTTATTTCGTGCAACTTTTATTCCCTGTTGTTCTTCTACTTTGGAATCGATGGAATAAACATTTTTTTACACAGTTATCACCACTTATCAAGGCGCGGAAGCCACTCAGGGATAACGGTTATTGCAAGTACATTACGTTAGTGTGGAGATTTGATGAAATGTTTTCTTAAGGGGCAGTTCATTAGGAATTTGTTAACGTTGGACTTGAAGACATCCAAGTTGTTTTCCGGTGGGAAGCAGGCAGACGGAACATAGTTCTACAGGCGTGCAGTTCTAAGAAAGAAGCTTTGTTCATGGAATCCGCGTTTTGATTTAAGCACAGATATAGAGTGGGGGAAATTTTTCACAGTGGATTCAGCTAGACGGGTGTTTTTCGTGAAAGATTGGCGAAGGGAGACCAGAGATTAGAGCTCAGACGAGCACCTGCCATGGAAATAACGATAAAACAAGGATTGGCTCGCAACGTCACTTCTTTGGGAGAGAGGTTGCAGGGTAGAGAAGCATACGTCACTTTTTAGTTTCCTATACTCATTTTGAAATCGTGTTTGGCAGTTGTTTTGCCGACTTTAAGTTTAAAACATCTATTACGTTTACAGCAGCCCAAGAAGTGGTTCATTTATCTTCTATCCCAGCTATCATCAACGAGTTTGAGATGATTATTTTTATTTGTGTGTCATATATTTACTTTATGTCACATCTTTACTTGCTTTAAAGTATTTGCACATTTTATTTCTATCCTGCATTTAGCTATTTCCTACATTCCGAAATTCTTCTGTTTTAAACATTTAAGTCTTGTCATTGTAGAAATTCTTTTTTTTTACGAAATACTTTATATTTCCATAATAATACAAATGAAGTCAAGCGTTCATTTATAATAGCAGTGGCATGGAAACACTACTAGTAGAGCACCTGGGCTTAAATTAATATCAAACATGACTCATTTGATCAGAAAGGTCCATATGCCAGATTAGGAAATTGTATTCATTGTTAATTCGTGAGAGGTGAATCAATCACCATACGTTCCCTTTAAAAAAACACGGCAGTTTGATTTTATTAATTACAATACTTAATAGATTTTTTTTAAAGGAGAGTAGAGAACGTTTTGTGGAAAAGTTGTCGGCAGCTCCCGTTACTCTCGCTTCTCTTATTTGTCACTAAGTCCTCATTTTTTTAATGAGTGATTTTTCTGACAAAGTGAGAAGAAATAGCTGTATTCTAGGTTGGCAGTATTTTGCGTGACCAGTTGACAGAGTTGGCGGAAATTTTCTGTTCTATGTCTATCCTTGTAGTCATGTCACTAGTAAGGGCGCTGGAGGTAAACGTTTCATTTGAGCTGACGTTAATCGCCTGATAGTCAGGGACCCGAACCTTGGATTAACCACTAAGGAGGCTGTCCTATCAGCAGGCGCAAAGTACTGGGGCTACTGTATTGCCATTTAGTGAATGGATTCTGGATCATGCAGTAGTCTCTGGTGGGGCTTCTCGATGCCATACTAGTGGGTAATTGTTAGGCGTTACCTTATCATGTGCTACATAAAAAAAATTCTTCGTTACTTTTCTCTCTTTGTTTCCCCTCTCTGTCCTGCTCTAAGCAAGTCCGACGACCTAGTTCATAAACTACAAAATTCCATCATGACAAGTTTCAATAAAATATACACGATTAAACCCCGATCTGAAACTTCCAACGTAGACCTCCACTACCATGTCTCCTTCTCCAACATCAGGGGTCTACGTTCTAACCTTCCAGAGGTGTAACCCCAATTACAGGAGACTAAACCAGACGTTTTATTTTTAAGCGAAACTGGAATTGGACAGACTATTTCCCTAAATGAGTTCGTAATTAAAGGATACTCTAACCTAACTTCTAAATCTGACCCCCAAGATCGCCATGGGGATGGAATATGTGCCTATATAAAAGATGGCTTTCCATGTGGTAGGGAAATCTCCAGAGAATGTCCTAACTTACCGTATATGTGCTTCCGAGTAGCACTAGCTCACACTACGGCATTTATATTTACTCTCTATCGCCCCCATAACAGCGGAGTTACTATCTTTAAAAGCATATCTGAGAAAATTGACCAAGGTCTATCAGCATATCCTTCAGCTTACATTCACGTATGTGGAGACTTCAATGGTCACAATGTGAAATGGTTGACCCACTCAAACAAAACCGATGATTCTGTCATGATTTCTCCATTGCTTACGACCTCACTCAGATTGTTCAGAAAACCACCCGTGTGCCCGACAATGACGGCCAGTATGCAAGTCTCCTAGACCTTTTTCTCACAACTTGCCCTGAACTATGTGCAGTTTCCGTTCTGTCTCCGCTTGGATCTTCCGACCACTCAGTTTTATCAATTAAGATAAAAATGAAATGTTATAAGTCCTCAGACGTACCTCTCCATCGTACTGTATATCGATACACTATGGCTGACTGGGATAGTTTCCGTACATTTATATCGGATCTTCCTCTGCGTTCCATGTTTAGAAAGGATGTGTCGTCTATAGTATCAGACCTGACGGAATGGGTGATTGTAGGTATATACAATTTCATACCCTCAAAAATGTTCCAGCAAAAACCTTACAGCCAGCCATGGTTATCTCCAGAATGTACTGTTGCTATTGCGCACATAAATCACTTTTTATACTGCTTCCAACGTAATAGATATATGGAAACTAAAGCCGCTTTCAGGACTGCCAGCAACCATTGTAAGAAAGTAGTAAAGAACGCTAGAGAGTTGTATGCTCAGCCCGTCAAGTAGCTGAGCAGCGGCTTGGTTCCCACCAGTTTTGGCAAATTGCAAATAGAATCCTGAACAGAAGCGTGTGCTCTATCCCAACTATCATCAATGGACCTGAGTTAATCTCGTCAGCATCAGACAAAGCCAAACACTTTGGCAAGAAATTTGCAGCCAATTCTACTCTTTGCGACCAAAGCCGCCAACCCCCAACATTTCCTCCTGTATCAATAAACACACTATATATATATCCATATATATAGTGTGATATCTGTATATATATATATATATATATATATATATATATATATATATATATATATATATATATATCTGTATGTGATGTTGCAAAGCTTATCAAAAACCTTGATTCCAGTAAAGCAACCGGCCCTGACGGTATTCCAATTATAGTACTCAAAAAACTGCAACCAGAACTAGCACCCATACTTACAAAACTGTTTAAACGTTGTCTTAAGGAAAATTTATTCCTATCACCCTGGAAAATCTCATCAGTATGCCCTGTATTTAAGTAGTAATCAACTCTCAGCAAAAATAACCTTCGTAGTGACACACAATATGGTTTCCATTCTGCTAGATCTACAGCAGATGTGCTTACAGTTATATCTTATAGGATTAGCCCATCTCTCGACAGAGGCAACCTTTCTAGGGCAATTGCTCTTGACATATCAAAGGGTATGGCATAAAGGTTTACTTCACAAGATCTCCAGCTATGGTATAGCTGGAAATGTCTTCTCAATTATTAGATAATTTCTCTCTGATAGGTTCCTAAGAGTAGTAGTTGATGGGCAAAAATCAGAAGCTCACATTATAAATGCTGGAGACCCTCAGGGGTCCATTCTGGGGCCAACTCTTTTCCTGATCTACATTAATGATCTTACAAATCACCTCCTTACATCATTCGTAGACATTTTTGCTGACGACACTACCATCTATGGTAGCACATCTAAGACAGTAAACGACCAAGTTCTCTCCGATTCTCTCTCCTCTGATCTTGATCACGTTGTACAATGGGGAAAGGAGTGGCTGATTACTTTAAATGCATCTAAAAGCAAGCTTCTATCTTTACATCATCAACGTTCTGATCCCCATCTGGCATCAATTATATGAATGACTCTCGTCTTGGGGAGGCCTCAACTTTTTACAGGCTTCTGGGCTTCACCTTTACTCCTGATCTAAAATAGAATACGTACATCAAATCTTTTGACAAGGCCGCTGGAAAAATGGTCGGATCCTTCTATAGATCCAGTAGATATCTCACTGCTGATGCAATTCTCTATCTATATAAGAGCCAGATACGTCCAAGGATTGAATACTCTTGCCACATATGGGCAGGAGCTGCTAGAAAAGACTTGTCCTGCCCTGATAAGGTTCAAAATAGATTTCGTGGCCTGGTGGGAGATGTCCTTTTCTCTTCGCTGCAACCTCTATCTCACAGAAGAGATGTTGCGAGTTTGTCTCTGCTTTATCGTTATTTTAATGGAAAGTGTTCGACTGAGCTTCAATCTATGGTCCCCCCTCGCCAAACTTTCACAAGAAACACTAGACTAGCTGCAAGTATTATCAATAATTTTCCCCACTCTTTATCTGTGCCTAAACCTAAACATAGATTCCATGGTCAAAGCTGATTTCTTAGAACTGCACGCCTGTGGAATTGTCTTCCGTTTTCCTGCTTTCCAGCTGTCTATAATATGGTTGTCTTCAAGTCCAACGTGAACAAGTTTCTGATTAGCCGTTCCACTTAAGTGAACATATTTACCGAACTTCCATTACTATTGATGACTATATTGTCCTTTTGACTACTCTGCACTCTTTAACCCTTATCCTTGAGTGGCGGATCGGTCTTGATAAGTGGTGACGCCTGTGTAAAAAAAGCATTGTTTTTGTTCACAACATATGTTTGTGAGTTTCTTTTATAAAGAAACAACAACTTAAGAATGTAATCAAGTAGATAGCACAAATACACCCATTATTACTATGATTCCAAAGACGGGGTGTGTATCAAAATATTCTACAGAACAAGTCATTATTAACCTTTAACGTTTAAGAACATATTATACATCCGAATCGCGAGCAAATCGCGATTTATTTGGCCGACTTATGTCTTGACAAGCTTCTGGGACTTTTCCTCCAGATCTTTAAAGGGACACATAATTGAATCTGTTGCTAAGATCGCAGCAAAAATGGGTGTATCATTGGAAGGCATTCCACTGCTGATGAATTTATCTATCTGGAGAGGAACCAGGTATGCACTAAAATAGAACGTTGCTGACACATCTATACAAAAGCTGCTAGGTTTTCACTGATATATGTTGACATCTGCTTCAGAATATTGTAGGGGATGCCCTTTTCTCTTCTCCGCAACCGCTTTGCCTCAGAATAGACGTTGCAAACATGTTTCTGCTCAATCATTATTTTCATGGCAAGTGCTCGACTGAACGCTATGTATGACCCCCCTTTAACAAATCATCACATAATTACTCTCCTACCTATTATCACACTATACGCTTTCCCCCTAACTCTATCTGTGCATGAATCTAAATGCAAATTCCATGAAAAAAGCTTCATTGTCAGAACTGCTCGCCTGTGGAACAATGTTTCGCTGGCATGCTCTCCAGTTAAATACAATATAGCTGCTTTCAAATCAAACATATGATGTTATTATTGACCTGTCTCCAAAAATTATCAAACCCTATGCAATTAACACCATTACCGATTAATATAGTACACCTTTACATTGATACTCCCTTATCTTTGAGTGACCTTTGGGGGTTGATATGTGGTGACTCCAAAGTATATATATATATATATATATATATATATATATATATGTGCATATATATATATATATATATATATATATATGTTATAAAAATATATATGGCAGAATATTATGTGTAGCTTTATTGCCTTATATATTTTTATAACTTACTACCTTGCTTGTGTATCGAGTACTGTTGAAGTAAACACTTAAAGTTTACGCATAATATTATAGTTTCGTAAGTAGTCATATATATATATATATATATATATATATATATATATATATATATATATATATATATATATATATATATATATATCACGGAGGTGCGTAAGACACACAAATAAAATGGAATAAAGTCATATACGTAGATTTCAACAAATGAATAATTTCTTGAATAATACACAAGATGCAAATGTGCAAACAACTACTCATCTGTATATGACGGAGATTATATTTCCTTAAATAAATCGTTTATATTTATTAGTTTCATGGGCACAGTTTACCTGAGAGTTAATTAATGTTGGTTTTCATTTTTGTAACGGAATTCTTAGTCTTAAAGTTTATGAGAAAATTTTGATTTAAAATACAATCTGTAATTACATGAATGTGTATATGAATCCTATTCAAATTTAATAAAAAACAGATTTCCTCATAAATCAAGCAATATCAATCAATAAGTGTGTTATCCTTCGATGAGGAACACCTCTCTTGACTTTAGGAATCTAAGTCTGTTCCGAGCTATCCGGTGGCATGTGTGGCCAATGTGTTGTATCAGTTTGCCCCTACATCTCCTTCTTGGTCTTCTATTTGCTCTCTTCTCTTCACGGGATGTACATTCTGTTATCTTTGTATACCATATGGTGTCATGTTGTCTGGCTAGGTGTCCTGCCCACCTGTGTGAATGTTTTGATAGCGGTATTAATATCAATAACTGTTGTTTGTTAGTGGATCCAGATGTTTGTCTTTATGTCTTGTAGAGTGATACCTAACATTATCCTTTCCATCTTCCTTCGTGGCACTGCCAATATTTGACTTTGTCGAGTTGTCAGGACCCATATTTCACTATCGTAGATTTCGACATATTGAGATTTCAATCATATAAATATATTCAATTTTAAGTTTTAAACTATTAATGCAGAGTGGAACGATAAAATTGTCGTCCTAGAAATGACAACTTAATTTCATTTCCGTTTGATGAAAACTGGTGTTTTTTTTTGTTACATAATATCTACTAGTTGGCCAGTTCTGCACAACTTCCAAGAGAGTGATAAAGGCCTTTTATCATGTCTGAATATGACATAATGTTACACTTGTGAAATTGGAGCTGTGTCGTTCTACAACTTATGAAATCTACCGGTCTAAGTTATGACAACAGGACAATTGCCAGCATGCTCAATATCTATAGTGCGATTTCCACGGATAACATGAACGAGCCCAGTGTAATGCAATATTTTTTCAGCCACGGTTATGTTTTTTTTTTGTGTTGTTTCAAGTGAGAGCCACATCATACTACTTAGCATCTACGAAGTTGGCTTGAAAGTGAACACCAAAGTGTACATGGATGAGCTGAAGAAAATAGTGCAATTATGTAGCCGCTGGTAGACGCTAGGTATGATAACGATCTACAGAGCATGCTCACCTATCCAAATAGACGCAGGTTTGGCTTCAGAACAAGTGCTACGATTTGTACCCATTTCTTACTTCTCACTCTTTCAACTTTACCCGCTGGACTACTTCATTTGGTCATACGTTTAGAACAATTAAGGCTGATCTTCACCACATGCCGAGTATTCGCCGAGCTCCCTTCGGCGCGTGTGGAACAAGCACGCTTTGAGTTCAAGTCGGCGATTGAAACTGAAGGCGGCTACATTGAATAGATATCAGCTCTACTACATAATCAAGTTACCTGAATTAATTTGTTCAATAAAATTTTAAAAATTAAGCTGTAGTGTTGTTCTCTTTAGAGCGAGAATGTTTTTCCTTCTATCTTACATAACATTAAAAATATACCCAGCATGATAATCCGTTTTTCCCGCTTACGCTCCTATATCCTGCCATTCTTTATCCTCTTCTACCACTCTCGCTAAAATTATGCAAGATAATCACTTGAAGACTGCTTTCAAAATCGGGACGATTATTCTCTGGAGATTGTCGAATGATAACAGACAACAAAAAGACAAGACATTCTCCCGGAGAGTCTGAATTCATCCGAACAAATACTGCATAACTTTCTGTATGAATAAACGGTAACGGCTGGGATCATAGTATATATAAATACTCCATAAAATTGAAATTATAGAATAGTGTCGGCACGAACAGTCATATAGCAAAAACAAGTAGAATCAGATATAATTACACACTAGGAGTTCTAACAAAACGCATCATACCTAAATTTATCTTACAGAACAATATGTGGTGTTCCATGGCGTCTGAGTGACACCAACTTTCCCCGGATTTTTATGTACTTTCTAACTACTTCAGATATTTCTTTGCAAATGAGTTTGCATTATGGAAATAACCGTTGTCCATTGATTTCTCTTGTGCAGAGACCATTTAGTAATAACTTTCTTCTTCGTACTCAATCTCTTACTTTTTAGTATGGCTAGATTTAGTAGTAGTAGGAGGAGGAGGAGAAGTAGGAGGATGAGTAGGAGGAGAAAAATTGCATAGAACAACCTGTGTAGGGAAGCAGATCAGTACAACGTGTGGTAATGGTGATATATGGAATTAGAGAAACATATTATTACGCGTTTTAATATTAATATTGATAACATTAGGTTTCAAATTTCAGTCTTATTCATAATAAAATATCATAAAACGTGCTGAAGAATTAAATCGTCGAGACTTGGATTATCGCAAAGCCTAAGGGAATAGTATTGATGCTGATATAAGCAAAAATAAAAAAAAAAAAAAGCTGGCGTATTAAAACGACAGTTTCAAAATAGAAAATTCTATTATATTTCAAATATTTTCTGCAGTACCACCCACGTATGCAGAAGTTCTGTTACGTCGACAATGCTTTACATTTTACGGGAGTGGAACTAATAATTCTACTATATAAAGTAATCGTTTTAGTCCAATAAATAAAAATAAAATGTGTTTATAAAAATTGTATGACAAATGTATATCAACCGTGTATCACACTCATTATAGCTAATATTTGATCTTACATTGTATTGCAAAATACTATAAAGTTATTATTATATACAAAAAATAACCATAATGAACTCAATATACTAGCAGTGACCGTGTTTCGGTCTTGCCCGGGAATGGAAATAAAGAAACAATAATTTAAGTATAAAAACTATCCCTAATATACAATGGACCACCGTACTTTTGTCTGAAAGAGTAATTTTCTTCTGTCATCAGACGCTGGAATTTGCTCGCATACGAGAATGAAAGAAACGAAAACAAAATCTCCTTCACTCTGGCTGATGACATGGTTAAAACAGAACAACAATTTATGTTATCGTGACAAAGGACGACTCCTTAACAATGGTACAAGACCATCAATTGGAAGTACTAAAAACACAAAAAGATGAAGGAGAGAGATATAACAATATTTGAATATGAACATAATTAAACGGATTAATTCGATGCGATCTGAAAAGATAAGCGCAAATTTGTCAAGGGTCATCTAACATACGAGATCGTCGGATTCAGTTTATTTTGATTTGAACCAAGACCTCTGTTGAACTGGTGTCCTACTATGGACTGGACTTAATCAAAGATGCCTAAGACCCCATACTTCCAATTGAACATATATGTGGACGTACCCGATGAAACAGGTTAGTGTCCTCATTTTATATCTCTCTAAAATCCTTCTATTTAAAAACAAAAAGATATTGAAGATATTGGATTATATTGTATGCTTGTTAATAGTATTTAAATAACTTTAAAATGACGTATTCATACAATACGGTCTACCCACATGTTGTTGATTCTACTTCATGTGTATACATGACTAAGTCAGAAATTCTCCCGACGGAGGTAAGCATTGACTGTCGCTTTCAGATGTTCTGCGAACTTTAGCTTCGGTGTGCGTTCCGGGTACTAAAATATTTGAAATACTGTTTTTTTCCGTCATAGTTGACTTCTTTTTTTAAATCATATTTATTACAACACAGTTGAGTTGTTGATTTTTTCTAAAAAAAAAAAAATAAATAAATAAATAAAAAAAACAAATCATGACACTCAATTATCTGGATATTGTGCCTATTTCTTTTTTTTTCCTTTTTTTTTGTTTTGGTTGAACTTTGTGTATTCTACTAACCTGCGAAAAGAACCTGCCATTCTTGCTTCATGTACAGAAGCTGTAACGGGGATATAATATTTAAAACCATAATCGGTTCAATATCATATGAGGATCTCCTCCTCTAGTAGTCTGGCATTTGATGTTAGGTGTGACATTTTGATAGTGGAGGCTCTTGCCTTAGTCTAAGCAGAATGGTGTGAAACTATACCCTATACAATGTACAGGGGCTGAGGTCAATCCCCCTCCAAAAAATAAAATTTGATCGGAGATGTAACAGGCAATAATATCGGTATGAATGTATTTAGTTTTGTAATAAGAACATGCAGATGCTATGTGTATAGTTGTACAATTACACCGTTAATATCTGAAACAGAGACATTAAACGTAATGTGATGAACGCATAAGTTCAGTTATTATTAGAATGAACTTGGAATACCCTTGTAAACATTCATGCGGAATAAATAATAAGATACATTACATTTTGTGAATGCCCCTCGTATATAAGTGAATTAGTTGTTGCAGCGAAACTTGAAACCAGATCTTCGCAGAAAACAAGTGCAACGGTCGAACACCCAATGACGCAAGTTTCACCAGAAAAAAAGCGGTGACTTTGATAAACGAATGGAATTAAAACAGGCACAATGAAATCTCGTTCGGAAAGGGCGTCTAGCAGGTAATCCTTTTGCGGCATGATAACTTTTTATTCTCTGACTCAGTACTTGTGGCGATATTCTCATTTTTTTAAACAAGAGGACAGATTTCAATGGCCGAAATATACCCAATAGCTTTCCTCCTAAATATAATGCAAGGCAGCAGAGAAGTAATTCTTCGACGATGTTCCAGATAACTGGCCGTCGGTGGTTGCGGGCACCTTTACTTTTAGTTACCCTATGACTATATCTACTAGTATCGTAATCAAGCCATACTCACAACCAGCACGCTCATAATACGGTCGATGCTCTGAATGTTATCATCTTAGAAGTGTTCACCAATATAAACAAAGACATTAACCACCATATCGTATAATAATGTCGCACCCAGCTTGAGATTGATGTAAGTTAATAAATACTGCATCGGATTCAGTAACAACCTACACCCCCCACACACCAATATATGCCTATATATATATATATATATATATATATATATATATATATATATATATATATATATATATATATATTCCTCTATATGTCTATATACGTATATTGTGTGTGGGGGTGCACATGTCGCGTCTGGTGTTTGCGAACAGCATCTTTTTAATTTTATCAATTTTTTATCTGTATAAAAAACTACATTTTTATTTCACGAAAATCAATTATGAGATATAATAAATGAGCAGAGGGAAAAAGACATCGTATAACAATAGCAATAATGGCAGAACTTTGCGATTTGCAAATCGAACATTTTTTTTTTTTAATTCACTCAATATTTTTTAATACATAAAAGATAATGATGACAAAATTTCTCTTATTTCTAAACGTGAAAAAGCACACGTAACGCTCCGACATCATTAGAACACACGAGTAACAAGTTCAAATCATCATTGAAAGGATTCGTAAGAAGTCAATGAGGTCAATTGCAAAAGATCTCGGAGTCTCTGAAGCCACAATCTGAAGTACTGTCCGCCAGAATATTCGATACGCTTATGTGATGGAGAGAGACAAGTTTATGCTTGGGATAATAAACAATAATTTTTAGTGAGATCTAAGAGACTTTAAACAAGCAAAAACATCTTACTGAACAAGACATGCTTTGAAATGACAGATGGCTATGTGTTGACCTCCTCTTAAGATTTAAGAATCATGTACACAAAATGTATTGCAAGCTTTATGGTTTTGGAGTCTGTTAGCAATGAAGGGCATGTGGTGCCAGCAAATCTCTATGAGTGTAGTAAAGAGTTACAAGTAAATGTTGTTTACAGGTAATTTATAGGTATACATTCCTCAAATAAAACACACACACAAACGAATGCGTTAATAAAATATAAAAAACATGCTTAAGAGCACGAGTATTACGGAGTATGCGAAACAATGATCAATATTTGATAGTTACCTTTAACCATTCAACATATTTTGTACATATTATACATTTTTAAAATTTTATGCACATACGCATACACACATATAAGTATATATGTGTGTTGATTTGTTATTATATATATTACATTTATACATATAGTAATATATATATATATATATATATATATATATATATATATATATATATATATATTGATATAAATAATTAATATCAATCACCTAAATACTCTTTAATAAGGCATTGATATTTGGTAAAAACTACTCTGGCATTACTGACTTAGAAGTAAAATTAAGTCTATTGACAAGAAATCCCTTAATACGTTTTGATGGGAAATACTAGACAGGAAGGATACTCTTAAAAAATTCGATATAATTCGTTCAAGAGATTCTGCCCAGGTTTACAATTTAGTGAGATATTTCTAGTGACGGAGCTTAAAATAGTGTTAAATATTTTACAGGGAAAACTTCACAGGGAATATCCGCTCTGTCACACCTCTCAGGAGAAGACTGTACAACACTAGCAGTAGATACCACCAGAAATACAGTCTATACTAAATCTTATATAGGCATCACCAACATTCTCGGTAATGAGCTGCTAACCTATCTCAAACCAGACTTTTCTATGTTTTGCAGTGGAGATACTTTCAGAAAAAAAGTATTTTTTTAACAATCACATACTTGTTTTTACTAATGCTAGATAAAGTGTCGTATGCAAATAGCAGTCTAGCATGAAACAAATCAAAAAAATAAAACATAAACTAGAAAATTTGAAAACACTGTAAGGAACGCACATTTTTATAAATGTGCATACAAATAGATCAGAACAGGCACATTTAACCACATGCACATACATACTCACCCCCCATATATATACATATATATATATATATATATATATATATATATATATATATATATATATATATATATATATATACATGTGTGTGTACACGGACACAATTTCATGAAAATAAAAATCGTTATACTGACAACTTGTTTTATTTCTCTATACAGGAAGGAAAAAAATATTAAAACATAGTTCACACATTAGTACCACATATATGGGTTCAGTAGAAACACACAGACACACAGACACACACACACACACACACACACACATATATATATATATATATATATATATATATACATTGGTTTCAATTCATCTGGCATCATATATATATATACATTGGTTTCAATTAATCTGGAATCAATTGAAATGGATGGTTTTCGTCTTGGATATGCTCCATGTTTTAACAAGTATTTCCCACAGGGCCCATAACAGGAACAATGAAACACGCACACGCACACTCTATGAAAAACATGTTCTCTACCACCACGCATACATGAACACACACACCACTACACGCAGCCACATACACACAAATGTTGAAAACAATCCCAGAATATATTGACATCACAAATCAAGGATCAGTGATAGTGAGATTACAGGGCGACACATCTAGAAACCCACGTGTACACTTAATGCAAACATGCTTCGACATCAACATGCATACAATTTTTTTTAAATAAATGATTAAAATAATTATCATTATCGGACTACCAGAAATTACATTGTACCAAATGGACCCAATTTGACCTCAACTCGACTCAGCTAAATACCCAAGTTGAATTGGATTGAACAGTCGCTCAAAAACACTTATCTTTTAACATACGTTTAATATTTATCTGTTGATACAATGAATACATAAACTCTAAGATAAATAAAAAGATAAAGGCGCATCAATCCGACTTCACCAAATAGATAGAGAAATTCACTATAACAGTCTCTGTCTCTGAATGTTATATCCGTGTATATATGTATAAACCTTTTCCTCCTTAAACATGTCTTCAGTATCATTTTATTTTCGTCCATATTCATAGAGTTCTTCTATTACTAACACACCTCTTAACGAGGATGATCACTAATGTTGTTATAAATGTAAGAATGGGATATTGACTTCTTAACTAACACCAGCCTTTCTTATTGTTTCTGCTGCTACTGTTGTGAATGATATAGTTTTTACTATTTTTGTATTGTTATTTTTCTTTCTATTCAAGTCTTTGTGTATATTACCAGTGGGTTAAAAAAAATGGCTCAGACGACAGAATTAATATCAGATGTTGAGATTAAGTTGCTTAATCCGCGTTTACATATTTCGTTGATTCTAGGAATGGTGCCGACATAACTCATGAAAAAATTGCCATTTTATGTTATTTAAAGTAAATAATACAAGAGCATACCCTATTATTGTCTTAAAATAGGTGATTAAACGGATAAAGAATGGCACTGTCTAACAAAAAACTAAGACACACATGTATAATTATGCATGTACTATATTTAATGTAAAACACTACTTACGCGTTATTATGCCATTGGGAACATACGACAAGAACATGTTATGGCTGCATATTTAATTATCGTTATATGGATTGTTGAAAAATAATGTTTTCATAGTTCTTATATTTCGTCGTAATATAACCCACAGACACTGCTTTTGTTTTGCTTTTAAACGAGTAAATAAAAAAGTTTCTGTTACTGTGTGAACAGTGTTACCACCACCACCACCACCACCAACAACAACAACAACACCAACAACAACAACAACAACAACAACAGCAACAACACTAATACTACCACTACTACTATGATTAATAAGAATTCAATAACAACTACTATGGTATTAACAACAACATACAATGTTTTCTGATAGTGGATTGTAAAAAAATAATGTTTTCATAGTTTTATTTCGTCGTAATTACACATCAGACTCTGCTTTTGTTTTGCCTAGAAACGATAAAATAAAGACTCCTATGCTACCGTGCGAGTATTACAACCCTCACTACTACTACTACTACTACTACTACTACTACTACTATTCTTACAAATAATAATAATTCAATAACAATTACTACGGAAAAGTTTATTAACAACATACAATGCTTTCGATAGTACAGATAGGCATGGTAAATTTGGAATATTTTAATTAATAACAATACTGTTATTATCATACATGCTATTTAAGCCGATGTGTGGTCCGACGTTGTTTCTGAAAACATTATATACGACGTTATATTATATATATATATATATATAAATATATATATATTTATTCATTATTTATTTATATATATATATGTATATACATATATATAAATACATATATATACATATATAAATATATATATATATATGGAAGATAGATACAAAAAATACGTGGTAAATGAATATAATCAATTAGTATATGCCTCTTTACGACAGCATCAACATTACTACAATACTACTCTCTGATCATTTCAGATACGATATTGAGGTGTGTTCATATACATAGGGTGGTGCATTAATCCTGAAAGAAAATATCGCAACCATTTTTTTATCATTATATTAAAATAAATTTACATTTTTATTGCCAGTATATTATAATATATGAATTACTGTTTCTCAGAAACAAAAGGTAGTATTTCTTACAATGGCTGTTTCATTGAAAAAAGAAGAGTTATCATAGATCAACATGAGAAGAGCCTGAATCTTCCAAAAATATTCATATTACGGAAAAGCCTCAAAATTGAAAAAAATCTGTTCATAAAAACGATGATTGATCGTTATTTGGAAACTTAGTCGATTAGATATAAACAACGATCAGGCCCTCTCTTGAGAACATCTAAACTCGTCGAAAATAATAGTGTAAAAATCAGCCTAAATTCAAATAGATCCATGAAACGAATAGTAAAAGGAACACACACTATTCCGTAAAGACAATGTGGAATTGATCTACAATTGTCACCCTATAAGCTCCAAAAGTGAAATCTTTTCTTTCACCCACACCTGCAAAGAGGCTCATAATAAGTCGACCCTTGATTTACTGTATCAGAGAGAAGCTGCCCATAAAAATCATCATCATGAATGTAAAGTTATTCTCATGTCAGCAGTCACAAAATCATCAAAATGATAGAGACCTTGCGAAAATTCCTGAGGCAATACCTGGTAATACAGATGGGAACGCAAAAAACTAGCTTACCTGACGATCTGGAATGCCATTTCTGAGATAGGACAGCCTCCATCCGTTGTTCCCTCTTAAGGGATCAAGATTAAAAAAGAAAGTTACATTAAGTACAGTGTTGAAGGTTCACTGGCTTCAGTGTAATTTTGTATACAGTGATGAATTTTTAACCAAAAAAATAAGGCAACAAAACACATTGCTCATGTAACACAACTATGGTGTATAGTCAATTCTAAATGCTGGATCAGCAAAACAGCATGCCCTCCTTCATCACCTGATCTTAACACTCTTGATTATTCTTTGTGGTAAATCCTAAACAGTGGAGCCTGCTCTACTCTAACCCAAAATATTGCAGCTTTAAAAACAAAATTGAACAAATACTAAGAGAGAATACCCATAGATGATGTACTCGCTGCTATAGATGATTTCCTCATGAGAGTCCTAATGGTATGAAGGCTTAAGTAAAATCATTTTGAATAATATTTTTGTCATTTTTAATTCAATATGTGCTAACCGTTTTCTGTCATTTGGTCTTAAAATATATTGTTTTGGAGGGAAAAATTTCAGTTTATTTTTAACAGTATTTATGCCCAACTCTGTAATTACTACACCAGCCCACTAAGTGAAAGTGCAAAGTGAAAAAAAAATAATGTCAAATATTATCCAGCGTTGAGAGGACGTACATTTAACGTCGAATCGAATGGCCATTTTGTTTATCCTTTTCTTGGATATATGTATTAATTTGGACCACCAGGATAAGATATTTGCTAACTATTGCCAGTGGGCATTACACTAATTCAATAAATTCATTTATTATATATTTAATGTGATATAGCTGAAATTAACTATCTCTATGCAATGAGCTCATCTTATATCTCTAATATTTACAGCGACTCCATAAGTTGTAGCTGTAAGTCTATATATTTTTATTGCTCTTTGACTCTGATTCAACAGGATCACGTCTTTATATATATATATATATATATATATATATATATATATATATATATATATATATATATATATATATATATATATATATATATATATGGATGTGGGGTTGTGTGGGTGAATTTCATAAATATTATAGATAATATAAGCCAGCTTTCTCAACATTTAAAGACACGTAAATACTGATTTGCTACTCGGCTATTAAATGTAATATACCAACCTGCAAGACGAGGTCTTATAATCCAACTATGTTAACCCCTCGTTTGGTAGAAGAGATCCCTAAGGCACGTGATTACGGTTTATATAGAAACTCGTAGTGTAAGTTAAATAATAGTGTTTACATACCCAGGAAGGAAATTATGGTAACGATTACCCTGACAATGTATAACCCATTCCACACACACACACACACAGACGCACCCTAACACCCCCCATATATCTATATATATACATATATATATATATATACATATATATATATATATATATATATATATATATATATATATAGTAATTTATAAAATATATATGGCGATTAAGCTACACTGAATATTCTGCGTTTCATCCAGCTATAGGATTCGTCAGGCTTATGCGCGAATTCTGTCGTTGCTTCTTGTTTTTATACATGTTGGGGATTACTAGTTGGCCAATCAGCTTTCTAGCATCCACCGCGCCCCTTCCTACCAGCCAATGGGCATGCATTTTATCAAACAAAGGATCTGTTTTAGAGCTAGGTTAGTGGTTTTAGGTGGCCGTTCTACTTCTTTTTTTTATATAAATATACCTATGTGTACACAATAATGCACATATATATATATATATACACATATATATGTACACACATATATATATACACATATATGCGTGTGATCGTTTATGTATATTCATGTTTATTTAATTTATTTATTTGTTTGTTTTCTATTGTTATTGTTAGTTTTAAAGCTATTTTGTATCGCTATCCTAGAGTAAGTTTTATTCCTAGAGTAAGTTTTATTCCTAGAGTAAGTTTTATTCCTAGAGTAAGTTTTTATATATTATAAATAAAGAAACTACCGACGATATCATTTTAAAATTGAAAAGGAAAGCCGGATTTCTCAACATTTCGCCGGTTTCGCCAGCCTTTTGAAGAGCAAATCATTAAGAAGTGTCAATGTTATCATTGAGAGAGAACGGCGTTTCTAAATATACGTGAATTAGTAAATCACAGTATTACCTTATATGTACAATATTCAAATTTGTAATACACATATCAAAAAAAATACATATGATTAAAAGTCAAACGTTATGCCTACTAGATACTGTATTCGAGTGACAAAAATCTATATGTTTAAGTGTTTATCAGGGCAACCTGGAATAGGGATACTTTTGTCTTACAAGTTGATGCCTATATCACTAGTTTACGATTAAAATAAAATCTCCTCAGTTGGGCTACCACCCCCCATGGTTTTTAATGATCCTGGCTATAGTAGCAACAATAAGTCGAACACTCCGATCTACTAGATGTATTATTATCTTGCAGTATAGTGAGAATAGAGACCGCAGACAAGTGTTGTATAGTGAAGATTTAATAATGGTATCCTTCGATTTTTGAAAACTTCGATTAAAAAAAAGTGAGTAAAAATATGATAGCATTTTTAACCTTAGAAATAAATAAGATAATTTAAGTCAGACATAGGCTGAGAAATGTATTTTATCTTACAATCGTGATATAATTTATCAAATATAAAAAAACAACACATATAAAAATAATGAACCATTCATATTAAGCGAAAAATAAAAGGTCTGAACATGTATGCGTGTTCAAATCTGTGTTAGTAGATCAAAATATGATTGAGAGTTAGCGGATAAATACATTGTCTATCTTTGTAGGTCTACTTTATTTCTCCCTTTGAACAAAAACGAATTATGTTGCATTAGTTGAGAAATTGGAATATGATATCCCCTTTCCTGACATTAAGAGCAACTTCATAACAAACATTTAGGAATAAACTATTATAAAAATATTATAAATATCTATCTATCTATCTATCTATCTATCTTCTATATCTATATCTATCTATCTATATATCTATTTATCTATATATATATCTATAAAAACAGAGATATGTGTGCCACAGACGATTTCTTATTGGTTAATCCAATAATCACATCTCCTAAAAAACTATGGTTCGTAGGCTCTTAACTTTACCATAAAATATTATGGCTTTATTTATTGTCCATCTTGGAAGGGTTTAATTTTTTCCTAACTTGCGATTTACAAATTACAAAAATACGAAACTAACTTACAATCTAACAATCGAACCTCCGATATCACGACCGCCATTATGAAACTAAACTAAAAAAAAAAAAAACCCGCGTTCACTCGTGGTCTTTACATTTCGGGTTTGGGTACTTGTGCAGTTTTCCATTGACATTAAAAAATGGAAATATTTAAAAAAAAAATATTGTACGTACTCGTCATGGAATAAAGTTTTCCTATAGAAAAAATCACGTAATTTCATCAAGTAGTTATTTTTTTATAGCGAAAAAAGAAAAAAAATCAACGCTACAAGCGAAATTAAACAGACAGTTCAAGTAGGGGGATTTCCCTTTTTTTATAGCGAGGCCAAATTTCGCGAATTTAGCCTTTTTTTAAAGCAGTTTGGCCTTCAAAATTTCTGTTTGGCCATTCTCTTCACCGATGAAATAAAAAAAAAGCAAATAAAAACAACGCAATAAAACTTTCAAAAATACGGCACACTTTTGTTGTTCTTGTTTGTTTTGTTTTTTTTGTAATTTTCCTTATTTTTTTATTTTTTCAAGATAATACTATTAAATGGACACTATTATGCCAAATTAGCCCCCCTAAAAAAAAATGCACAAAAATTCGAGATTTAAGGTTTTGACGAGATAATTTAGCGAATTGTCCGGACTATTGCGAGATAACCATCCATTAGTTTTTCCTGAAATTTTGCCACAAATTGTATTTCATTACATAGATGTGCATAGTAACAACATTTTTTTTGCCGAACATTCCCGTTGCGTCTCCAGATTTCATCGGTGAAGAAAAAGGCCAAACAGAAATTTTGAAGGCCAAACTGCTTTAAAAAAGGGCCAAATTCGCGAAATTTGGCCTCGCTATCAAAAAAAAAGGGAACTCCCCCTACTTGAACTTTCTGTTTGGTTAAGAATCAATATGGCTGAATTATTAATTACTCGCTTATAAGACTATCATTACACACAAAAAAAATATATATTTGTTTTTGGGTAAAGTTCCCCCGGGTTTTCCTTTCACTTGAGTAAATAATGGTATTTTGTTATATATATGGCGTACTATTATCCTTATATATATATGATGTTTATGTTCATAACAACATCTTAATACGGCGCTGCCGCTGCTGATCCATAGTCGTTTCGACTGACGGATGCCACACACATGTTTATATATATATATATGTGTATATATATATATATATATATATATATATATATATATATAAGTGTCTGTGTGTGTCTGTGTCTGTGTGCATTTCCCTACGCTAAAACTCTGTCAATTTTAAGCCTAGAGATGCGAAATTTGATATACAGGGTACTGAGATTTGGGAAAATCGATGTGATAGGTTTTCGACAGAAATTTGGCGATTAAGTGGTCAATATTCAACGATTTGACCTTTGAGAACTCTACCAAACTCCTCCTACAATTTTGGGTCTAAACAGTAAACACGTGATATTTTTTATATAGATTCCTTGGACATTGATCTAACTTATTCACTTTACTTGATCCCTAAACAATAAATGTTAAGAGTTCATAATAGGGGTCAAAGTTTTAAAAAATTGACCGTTTTTTTTTCTCAGCATTAACCTCAAAACACCTGGGCAACGCCGGGCACCGATTGCTAGTATATATATATATATATATATATATATATATATATATATATATATATATATATGTGTGTGTGTATGTGTGTGTGTGTGTGTGTGTGTGTGTTTCTACGTGTGTGTTTATATATGTAGGTAGAGCTAGAAATGCAGAGATAGCTAAATACGTAGATAGATAGACACTGCTTCATATTTGAAAAATCAAAGAAGTTTCCGTACAGTCAAATTAACCGAAGTAAGAACAAAACTAATTTGTAATTAAAGTAAATAAAAAATAAAGACAGAACTTACAATGAAATTACTACCTTTCTATTTATTATCACTTTCCAAGGTAGTATCCCTCTATATATTTTCATTTTTAGTGATGACACCAAAATATCATTCGTTATTGTTCATAATCAGCTATTCATATTACATTATCGGGTTGACTGAATTCTTTTGAAATCTCCTCACCAGTGTCTCTGCCATCCTGATATCTAAATATAAATACCATATCACCAATCCAATTCTATGTTGTATGTACATTCAATTTTGCTGGTTTACTAATATTCGTAAAAAAACGGTCTCTTTGGAGTTTAAACATCCTTCTTTTTGCCATATGTAAAAATGCTTAACTTATCTACTATGCATTTTTGATAGAAAACATATTTTTCATGTATGCACGTATAAGTTGTCAATGTCGATTACAAATACAACATGTTTCTATATTCTATTCAGTCCTGAGTTTAATATTTAATCGCCACGATTAAAATTTAATCCATTAATTTATTTGCTTAAATGTGTAGGGCTTTTTTTAATCTTTATATGTTTGCTTTATAAAATACTAGCGAGGGTACCCGGCGTTGCCCGGGTGTTTCGAGGTGTGTGTGTTTTTTGGTAAATCAAAACAAAAGAATAATAAAAAAAACATTGCAGCCTGAATACAGTTCGGTACGCAATTAGTAGTTGCAGACGTATAGAGTTAGATGTAAAATCTGGAATCTAATGTTAGATCGTGTCGTGTTTTTGTGCATTTAATAATTACGATTGTTTCAGTTTAAACTGTTGAATGCGGCGGAGAACGGATGACTCTAAAAGAACTGAACTGTATTCACCTGCATGTTGGCTGGGTAGTGGTAATTGATGAGGTTATGTCGAAAAAGAAAGAAACGTGGAATAAATACAGTTGGGAATCCAATGGTAGTTCCTTTCGTTTGTTTGTTAATTTATGTAATACACTCGATTTTCTCTATGTAAACTGTATTTTTAACGCAGAGGAGAACGGATTTCAGTGAAAGACTGCTATTAACGTAAAATTACGGTAAAATTGAATGTGGGCTAAGAATGTCTGATAAAAATCGAAAAAAGCTAAAAAAAAATGATGGCATCAGTAACACTTTCTCTTCACTACCCCGCCCCCAATATAAATAAAATAAAAAAAAGAAAAAGATGGCATCACTAACCCTTCGGTTCGTTAACTCTCCCCTCTAATATTAATAACATTTTAAAAATTAGAAATAAAAGGAAAGGATGAAATGGCATAAGTAAACATTGGATCGATGTAATCGAAAGTTGCGTTTCAACTGAGGAAAAATGCCAATCAAAAATTGATATAGATAGAAGAAGAAAGAGAGATAGATAGAAGAAGAATATAAGAAGAATATATAGATAGTTAGAGAGATAGATAGCTAAAATAGATAGAATAGAAGAATAGATAGAAGAAGATAGAGAGAAGAGAAGAGATAATGTTTCTCTGTTTCTTTAATTAATACCCACACACAGACACCCACACACACACACACACACCCACACACACACACATATATATATATATATATATATATATATATATATATATATATATATAGTGCCAGCTAAAAGAAAGTCCGCACTTGTAATTCTATAACCGTGAAATTAAACCTAAATTTATTGTAACTGTTAAAACAACCTATACCTCATTTGATTCAGTTTTTATTCCTCTATAATTTTACCTATTCATATTTTACTTTTAATTGAAATATTTTAATGTTCACGTCAATTTAAAAATAACTTCAAATTGAGGAAGCCAATATAAAATCCGCACCAACAAATTCGCTTAAAACCAGCTTAGTTTATCGCCCCTAAATCAGTTAAAATATCCACCAACAGGCAAGAAAACATCTCCAATCGTAATTGTTGCTTTTCCAGGTTATACAAAGTAAAATTTAGTCCATATGCCACGACTTTCTCTTAGTGATCGTCAGTAGCTACTAAATCTACACCTGTCTAATCGAGAAATCGACCGCAGATTGAACTATGATGAGAAAACGCCATGGAAGGCTGTGCAAAACCACCAAACCACTGGCAGTGTTTGTGATACCTTTAAATCTTGTCGTACTAGACTTACTTATAACAGGGAAGACAATGCTATTAAGATTCGTAGCCTTAGAAACAGATTTGAAACTGAATCAAACAACAGTGCAATCTTCTTAAAAGTGCTCTTTTCTACTGTCAAGAACAGATTAAAGGAATTTAATTTGCGAGGATATGTTGCAAACGCAAGCGATTGATTTCTGTAAAGAACAGAAAGCGCTGTATTGGTTAAATATGCTTTTTAGCGACGAAGGCAATTTCGATAAGGTAGGCAGTACGCCCGTCGCAGGAAAGACGAAGATTTTATTCCTAGGGGCTCAGTTTCAACGCTGCAATGTGGTGTGGTTACGCTTTGATGTGGGGCATTATAAGTACGTATGCTCCAAGGCCTATAGTTCGCTTGCAATGTCGAATTAATTCGACCAAGTACATTATTATGTTGACTGATCATTTTCTACCCTACTTTGGTCGGATTTTGGATGATAATCCCATTTTCATGCAAAATAATGCTTCCATTCACACTGCCGCCGATCTCAAGTTGTTCCTGGAAGAACATGATATTCCATGTTTAGATTGGGCTGCACAATCTCAAGACATCAATTCTATTGAAAACATATGCCATTACATCAAGCAACAGTTATGCAATGATAAAATTACAAATTTGGAAGAACTTTGGACAAAAAAAAAGAAAGAAAAGTTGGATACCTTTTCACCCGTGTATTGCTGCATTATAATTCAAGGAATTCCCAAAAGATTTAAGGCTGTCAAATTGCAGAAGGGTTAATATTAACTACTTCATTGTGTTCCTGTTGTATTTGTGTTGCAATAATATCCTAAAGTTACATTTAAATAACAATTTTTCATTGCACGGGCTTTCTTTTTGCACACTCAATTTTAAGTTATTTTTCTAAATTGACGTAAACACTAAAATATTTCAATAAAAACCAAATATAACACGTAAAATTATAGAAGAAGGCGAATCAAATGAGGTATGGTTCGTTTTAACAGCTACATTAAATTTAGCTGAAATTTGCAGTTTTTGAAAAATACAAGTGGGGACTTTCTTTTTGCCGCATATATATATATATATATATATATATATATATATATATATATATATATATATATATATATATATATATATAATGTTAAGCTGCCGGGTTTTTATGAAGTCGGATTTCCACTCAGCATCACGGTGAAGAAAAAGAGAAAAAAAAACATATAAGATCG
This sequence comes from Euprymna scolopes, assembly GCF_053919585.1. Classification (NCBI taxonomy): domain Eukaryota; kingdom Metazoa; phylum Mollusca; class Cephalopoda; order Sepiida; family Sepiolidae; genus Euprymna; species Euprymna scolopes. Next base: position 47,141,952 of record NC_136515.1, on the reverse strand, counting down.
ACAAGGGAGTTTTAATCGGAAATGCATTTCTTATAAAATAAACACTCGTTTATTTTATAAATTTCACGTTGCAATTTTGGCTTCTAACACATTTAATAAGTATTTCTTCTTCAAATTTCATTTAGCGCTCCTAACGTATATACATAAAAAAAAAATTACCCATATTTTTAACCGGGCGACCACGCGTTACCTATCTGAGTTAATAAAAACTCCGCAGTTAAACATCACGTGGACTCTTCATCTAACTTTCTTCCACTCAATATCATGGCGAAGAAAAAGAGGGAAAACCACAAAAGATTGACGAGGGAGTTTCACTCCGAAGTATATTTCTTAAAAATATAAACACTCGTTTATTTTGCAATTTTGGCTTCAAACGCATTTAATACGTATTCATTCTTCATATATATATATATATATATATATATATATATATATATATATATATATATACATATATATATATATTTATATATATATATTTATATATATATAGCTAGATATTTTAGAAAAAAAGGGTTCTACCAGTATGCTCTAAGGACCAACTCGAAAATATGGGCGTTTTATTCATATTTTATTTGCAGAATGTTTTGCTGAGATAAATCAGCAGCACAGTCGGTTTCAAACCTAATTATTGCAGGCCGTTTCAGAAGGTATCTTCAGCCGATTTTCATCTAAAAAAAGTATATATATATATATATATATATATATATATATATATATATATATATATATAAACATATGTGTGGTTATGTGTGTATATTATGTGTGCATATGTATATTGAAAGAAAAATATAGGCACATATGATTATTATATGTCTGTGTGTTTGAGTGTCTGTAAGCACATTGTTTGGCTTAAATATAACCAGCTGCCAGGCTATCAAGTCCGTATTGAAGGGAAACGCTTGCGTGATATGTTCCGGCTGTCAAGCCTCAAGATGATTAATTTGTATTTAAAAGCCGTTGACTATTCCTCAACTCTGACCCTTTCGACATTTGACAGCGCGATGGAGCAACAAAAAGGAGAGGACTTGTAATATTTTTTTTTCTTTTTCGACTTTACAATCAAAGCACAATCATATTTTTACCCACGCCCCTTTCTGCAAAGCAGGTGTTTTGTCTGTTGCCTCAACATCCTATCAATACGGTTCAATGAATTGTTCCAACACTTTTACGTGTACGCTTGTTGTTTACCAGCTGTGTAAACGATTTGTCTCTCTTGAATTTGAGTACAAGTAATTGTCTACGATTTAGTCTGAGACGAGTTGACAAAGCAAACCCTAGTTTTGCTCACTGAATTCTTTTAATATAAAACCTCAAGAGAAAATGGGTATATGTATGCAGGTTTCCCCAATGAAATTATATTAATAGGCTTACACGCTCTCCGTAAAAAATAACTGAGCTTGACGTCTCCGAATTTTAAAGCTGAGGATTGATTATTCGTGTTATAATTCATCGGACTACTCAGCAAGAGAACAGTATTCCGATTAATAATAACTCTGCCTGTTTTGAGATGAGCAAAATGCCAGTGTTTTGATATATGTAATTTTAAGCAAAAAACAATATTAATTGTATAGCGATCATATGAAAATAGTACTTAATGCAAGAATTACGAAAATTCATCGGGTTGAACAAATGCTATTAGATTTGTAATGTAAAAAAACGCCCATACTATAGGCTACACATTTTGGACGCCATTACGATGTAATCTAAAATGTTTCTAATTATGTCCTGTGATATGCTCTCTTCTTTCAAACATATACGAACAAATATATGCGCGTCTGTTTCTGTACTATAGTTTTAGCGTGACTGAGCTTTAATCTATGTCCTCTGGACGTCAAAATATAAGCGACAAATAATCATCTGCAACAACTGCCAATGTGTCCCCTGCACTCGATCTGTGCCTAAGACTAAATAAAAATTCTGTAAGCTAACATCCCCCCCCAAATTCTCCATCCTTGGAAAGCAATACCTGATGACTATAACATGATCGATTTCAAGTTTTATGTAAAAAATAGCTTGAAGAGCAATGTTTTTACGTAATCAATTCCTACCTAATTTTTAGCATTACTGTCATCGGGTTCTGCATACCATCTCCTTGATACACTTAATTTCGTATTTTAAAATACCGTTTAGGACTTTATAAAGTGGGTACTGTCATAATAAAAGAAATCTATTTAACAGGAAGAAGCTAATTGTTGACTATGTAATGAAGATGTATCAACAATATGCACGCGTGTATAAAAGGTCTAAATGGTTATAGAATAGTGAAACTTATGAACTACTTTATATTTCGTGAGAAAGTGGCCATATTTTGTTTTTGTATTAGTTTGCTGGAAATTGTTAACCACTTTGTACTTACACCACTTTATTTATCCTGAAACTATTACCACGCAAATGTTTCATGTTTCACTCTTGGATAGAAAAAGCCCAGTGTCTTAGACAGTTGATAGTTTTATCCATATCGTATTGATTGCGCACGTTTTCTAGCAAAACAAAGAAAAGATGGCTTAAAACACGTACATATGAGCTAGGGTTGGTTTATATGTATTGTCTTATGGCCAGTCAATTTTTGTTAGATATTTTATACCGACTGAAGTGCTTAGGAAGGACTAATATAGGATACTGACAGTTATAAATAATTTATAATCTCGAGAAAAACTGTATATATTTTCTTTTAAACGTTTTAAATTATGATTCAAGTGGTTTGTATCTCCTTATATTTACCCATGCTCTTTGTTGTGGCTGTTCTATTTTACTGGACATTATTCTTTAGATGGTTCAATTATTTTGATAAAAGTGCTTTTATGCTTGCAGTTCTATATACATGGTGTTCGACTGATATGTAAAACATGTTATATCTGTTTTTGTATTCGCAGTATAATATTTACTTTTGCAAAGACAACAGAAAACACAATAACAGCTATGTTTGGGGCATTTTATACCAGGAATCGATGTCTTGAAACAATCATATCTGAAAGCGTCAATGGGCAGGGAAGAATTAGTGCATGTAATGTTTTTTTACTATCATTGTTCATTTTTTATGTTCACTGAAATATATCTATATATTTTAGTCCACTTTACGCAGAATTGTTATACCTTAAATATGATTTGCTACCGTTTGCACCAACAAACATATTTATATAAAATAGTGTAAATGCTTTTTAACTTCTCAAAACCAACAGTTATTTTGTCTTGAATTTAGTAAAATAATATGTAAGATTAAGAGCAAAAAGTAAAGACACACAAAATAAAACGTTTCATTATGTATTATATGTTATAAATTTATTTTCAACGACGTGTGTGGTCGCACATCTTAATTAGTTTCCTCATTACCTAAAATTCCTAGACAGCATTTTATGAGTAAGTAAACGTACTGTGATAGATTTATTAAGTTAATAGCATATACAAAAAATGTTAAATGAACCGGAAAGTTTTCATTGCAACCACGTTTCTATGCAAATATTTATTTAAAAATAAATCGAAAATTTAAAAATGATTAATAATTCCTGTAATACAAGAGGTGTTCTAAAAGACCACTATCTTTTTTGAACTGATAAATTTGAGGACAGACGGGGGTTAAAGGAATCTTATAAAAATGCACGATTTTTTCTGCTCCAGATATGATTTTGTAATAGGTACACACACCCTTAATACACTTTGGCAAGCGATAAATTAAGGCCATGCTAGAGCGTTCGGTGCGTCTTTTATCATACCAAGTTCGTTTCAAAAGCAATACTACCATAATTATTTCGAGTTCCACTGTTTAAACGCTACGGAAACTTGAGTGATACCATTAATATGGTTGACTTGTTGTACTCGTGAATTTGTTTTTCTCTACATAACATCACGCCTCTCAATACACGTTTATTAGGAAGCCAATAACGCACCGCGGCCTCTGACTAACGACTATAACAAAAAATGTTTGCTTAAACTCCCAAATTGTGTATATTTATAATAGGTCATGAATGCATACGTTATGACCAGTCATCACAACATATGGCTTTATGCTTTTATCGATGGGCATACTATCAAATATTTAACATTATGACCGGCTTATTATTACCAAATAAATAGAATACACTGATTAATCAAATACACTAAAACCTTCATCTTGAAATTGAAGCATGGAAGGGCAAATAACTTGCATTGAGCAATTACTATTTTATATCAATAACAATACTCTTTTAAATCATGGATATTTACTCATTTAATAATAATTATGAATTTAGGCTGGCAGACCGACGAGAGTAAAACTGACTCACAATCTGTTCAATAATCAGTATTTGTTTAAACGCGGTATTAACTCCTGCTGATTTGAACAAAATCTACCGGAAGTTGTAACCGCCGTTGTTTGTCCTTGAGTAAAAAATTGTGTGCTGTTATCTAGAGCAACTTCCGCTCTCGCTCACTTTACACCCTATCCGTGTTTATAAAATCAAGCGGAGAAAATTGTAAGTGAAGACAAAGTAAACACTAAAAATATGCGTCACCACCCAATTGGATGTGGGTGGCTCGCTAGCAAGTAAGGATTTTTTCTTGGAAATAAAAATCTAAAACAAAAAACAGAAATTGCTGCAAGAGAAGATTAACTTATAAAAATTACAAAAAAACAAAATGAACACTTGCTTACTTATTATAACTCCTGATAAGAAAATAAATCCCGAAATGCAAAACGCTATATAAACAAAACTGAGAGTCTGGGTGTTTTTAGTGTTTACGATAGAAAAAAAGAACTTTAACAAAAGTGTATGACACAACGAATATGATATTGTAGGGAGTATTATTCACATCTAATGGGCAGGAAATCGCTAGTTGTTAATATTGATCATTGTAGTTTTTTTTTTTCTGTAATCATAAATCCCGACCGCATCATTCGCTTAACGTGAAAAAGCTTCACTCAACTACGATAAGAACGAAAGTATTATCCAAGATCAGTTATCGATTTCCATATCATATATTAACTATTTTTGATAGAAGTTATGTTCAAACCACATTTGCAATATTTCAATATGTACCGATCTATTTACCTATACACACTCATATATGTAATATATATATATATATATATATATATATATATATATATATATATATATATATATAAGTGGATTAAACGTGGAATATTCTATGTAGGTTAATTGCCATATATATCTTTATAACTTACTACCTAGCCTCATCTATGTCTTGCGCAATGTTCAAGTAAATTCTTAATGTTTACGCATAAAATTATTTTTCTGTATATTACTTTATGTGATTAAATAAAGTAATCATATATATATATATATATATATATATATATATATATATATATATATATATATATGTAAAAGTTAAAGTGTATGTCTGTATGGCTGTGTATCTGTGCACCTGTGTGCCTGTGTGTTTACATTACCCTACGGAATAACTCTGTCAATTATAAGTCTAAATTTGATATACAGGGTATTGAGATTTGGGAAAATCGATGTGATCGGTTGTCGGCCAGAAATTGCCGCTTTAGAGGTCAAAGTTCACCGATTCGACCTTTGAGAAATCTTCCAAACTCCGCCAATGTTCTGTCTAAACACTTGAAAATTTAGATATAGGTTCATTGGACAGGGATCTTACTTAATAATTTAATTTGCGCCAAAAACAAAAAAAAAAAAAATTAAGGGGTCATAATCGGGGGCAAAGTTTAACAAATTGACCACTTTTTTTTTTTGCTCAACATACATCTCCAAATACCCGAGCAACGCCGGACACCCATGCAAAAGTATATATATATATATATATATATATATATATATATATATATATATATATATATATATATATATATATATACACACACATGTATATATATACACATGTATATATATATATATATATATATATATATATATATATATATATAATTGTCCTGCCTAGGAGCGATCTTAGTTGTAAGTCTATCAGATAAAATAATTTGTTCAACTAAACCTGAACTAGCTCTTTAATTACTAACATAACTGCCAATGACCAAACGATGGGACAAGTAGAACAGTTCTAGTATCTAGGGATCATTCTGATATCAACACCGACATGTAGAAATAACGTGTAGCATATAACAAGTGCAGCTTAATAAGCGTTTAGACGACACAGTTCTCTTAATTATTAACTGACGATTGCCACTAAAATTACGTTTTCTGGGCAGTTGTCTTCTCCACCTTTTTATAAACTTGAAAAACATTGCCCCTCTAAAAAACCGAGGTAAAAAGATAGCATGCTTTAAGATACTGGGACTAAGGCAAATCCTATACATCGCTTGATAAAGCAACACAACCGAGACGTCTGTCCTGGTGAAAACCGAAGTGATTACCGCCGAAGCCCTCATCATCCAACACTGTTTTTCTAGATAGAGCACGCTCAAAATGTAGATTATTCAGGAAAATCAAATATGGGCAGGTAACCACCAGGACCAAACAACGAGAAATACCTAAAATGCCTGATACTTTCCAGAAACAGTATATCCTATGGGAGGAGTAAAAACAGCGATTGGCATCGCGGACTTCGAGGATTAAAGAAGAAAAGGTTCATAATTTATGTAGTTTTAACATTGTTCGCAATCCATGCCAAATAGAAGCATCAATCGTTAATTTAGGGCTTCTTACAGAACCGGCACTTAGACTATTGAGCCGACGGCATATATATATATATATATATATATATATATATATATATATATATATATATATATATATATATATATATATATAAGTTAAGTTTGTAAGATGTGATATCTACCGCCTGCATACCAGCAGTAACTATCTTAGTTGTATATGACGCGTTGCCTGTCACATCGTAGAATGTAGAACTGGATGAAAATATAAGAATTACAAAAATCGAGGCATATTCAATAGATTGCGCCTTGGCCCATATCTTAAGGTCGTCAGTATTGCACACTTCATGAGTGCGACGACCTGGGTTCGCGCCTATGTCGGAGCACCTCACTGATGAGATGCAGTACATCGAAACCAACGTTGGGTCTGGCGTTGTCCGTTGTCGATGCAATTGCTCGATTCTATCTAGTTCTGGGTTCTAGCTTTATCTTGAAAGGTGTATGTGAACGGGAATTTATATATCTATATGCATATATATATGTGTGTGTGTATGTTTGTTTGTATACATATGCATATATATGTGTATATATATCTATATAATACTAAAAGTCTATGGATCTTGTATGTTTGCAATCAGATTTCCGGTTTTCAACATCCGGTTGCGCATGCGTAAATAGCAACGTCTTCAATCCGTTATTCCAATTCCGGAATTTTTATATCGCTTTTAATACAAACAATTTCATTTAATTTGATCAAATAGTTTTTTGTTTTTTTTCAACACTCCTACTCCCTCTGTTTTCGTTACGTACGCGAGAAATCTTTAATTCATGTCATTATAAATAAATAATTTTATAAAATCAACCGTAGTTTTTTTTTTGTTTTTTTTTAACGGCTAAAAACATTCAACTTCGTGAAGTCTGTCGCAGTTTCAAAGAAAACACCTCTCACTTTCACTCTCATAGATTTCAACACTCCTACTCCCTCTGTTTTCGTTACGTACGCGAGAAATAGTTACGTGTATGTGTGAGAGAGAGAAAAAGGTAACCGATGTAAAACTGGATAGAGTTATCCCCCTTAACTAATGCAGACCTTTTTACTAGAGGGCGTTATTACAAAAAAATTTCTTTTTCTTCTTCCCATGTTTTTTAAAGTCGTCTGCTTACATTTCCAAACGGAAAGCTGAATCGATAAATGCACACATTTCTATTACATTAAATAGTGTTTTCCTTTGTTGTTTTTAAACAGCAAATACTTGAATCATATGTTTTATACATATTAAATCCATTTTTTAAATCCAATATATTTTTTAAATCCAATATTTTAAATTCATCAGAAGTTTTTACACAAAAACGGAAAGCCGCATTACTAAATGCACACGTTTCTATTACATTAAATAGTGTTTCCTTTTGTTGTTTTTTTAACAACAAATACTGGAATCATATGTTTTACACATATTACATCCATTTTTTAACACATTTTATATTTTAAATTTTTCAGAAGTTGTTACACAAAGCTGTAACAAATTATTTTACATTCTTTGTAGAACTTTACTAATATGTCACACAACCAAATAAAAAGTAAAAAACCCAAAATCAACGACGAAACCAATGTGGATCAGCAACAAGCTGGTCCTTCTGGCATGCCACAACTTACTGAAACTGAACAACAAAGACGAACTCGACTGATTCGTTCTAGAGAAACGTATAAACTTCAAAGAGCTTCTGAAACAAGTGAACAAAGAGAAATTCGCTTGAAAAAACAAAGGGAAAAAGATTATAGATATCGAAATTTAGAAACGCCGCAGCGAAGAGAATACCGACTGAGCATGCAAAGAATGCGAACACAAGAGACAAGAAATAATGAAACAACAGAGAGGAGAGAAGAGAGACTGAACAGGCAGAGAATTAGAGCTGAGCAAAGACGAGCTAGCGAGACAGCACAACAAAGAGAAGAGAGACTGAGTAGCCAAAGAATAAGAGATGAACGAAACCGAGGTGACGAGAATGTTGTGGAAATAAACAACATACTTGCTTTGCGAAATAGTCAATATAATTTACAGCGCAGAGCAAACTTACAGGGAAATGTTGGAAATTTGAATAAGCTATGTTCTCATTGTAAAACAAAACTTTTTGTTGGAGAAACTGCACATTTTTGTTGCATGAATGGCAAGGTTAGATTGCCAAAGTTGCACAAGTTACCACATGAACTCTATTATTTGTATGCTGATCAAGGTGAAGAAGCTCGCCACTTCAGAAGACACCTGAGACAATATAATAGCCTGTTTCAAATGACATCTTTTGGTTGCAAAGAAATCAAGCCACAACACGGATGGAATCCATCTATAGTTATTCAAGGGCAGATTCATCACTATATTGGATCATTATTACCTGAGCCAGACAATCAAGCTCAGTTTATTCAGATATACTTTCTTGACAAAGAATATAGTATTGATGTTCGGATGAATATGTACCCGAACATTGAGTTACGTCGGAATATCATAGAAAATATTGAGTATATTCTAAGACGTGCTAATATCTATGTGACTGCATTTCAACAAACTAAGGACATGATATACAACATACCTAATGCAGTTATTGTTATAGATCCTACGAGGAAACCGATTAATGAGTATGAAAGGCGATACAATAATCAGATTTTTAATGAAGTAGGAATTATTATTCAAAATAACAATGAACAGCAAACAACATCACGCCACATAATATTGAGAGAAAAAGGTGGTCAGCTTCAAACAATATCGGAATATCATCGATCATATGATCCACTACAGTATGTACTGTTTTTCCCTGATGGTGAGGATGGCTGGCATCCCGAGATGACAATGACAAATAACCGGAAATTAACTGCTATGCGTTATTATGCCTACCGCATTATGATCCGTGATGATGAATTTAACCAAATATTAAGAGGTGGGAGATTGTTTCAGCAGTATGTTGTGGATATGGCAGGAAAAATTGAAGTAGATCGTTTGAACTACATTAGATTGAATCAATCCTCTCTTAGATCTACAACATACAGAGGTTTTGTCGATGCGTTACATGATAATGATGATCTTAGTAACATAGGCAGAAAAGTTATTTTGTCATCAACATTTGTTGGTGGTCCACGATATATGATGGAAAGATGTCAAGATGCTATGATGTATGTTAGAAAATATGGGACTGCAACTTACTTCATCACAATGACATGCAATCCAAATTGGCCTGAGATTAAGGATAATCTCATTGAGAACCAATTTCCTCACGATCGACCAGACATAATTGCAAGAATTTTTGATTTAAAAAGAAAACTTTTCATTAAATATTTAACAGGAACACAAGGTCTGTTGGGTAATTGTATTGCCTACGTTATAAGTGTTGAATACCAGAAAAGAGGTTTACCACACCTACATTGCCTGCTATGGATGGAAGAAGAATCTAAACCCAGACCCCAGAATTATGATGATTTTGTTCAAGCTGAAATACCAAATAAAGTCGAACATCCAGAAGAACATGAATTGGTATTGACGCATATGATACATGGACCAAACTGCAACAGTACATCTCTGTGCTGGAAAAATGGGAGCTGTTCAAAGAGGTACCCAAAACCATATAGTGATGAAACAAGATGTGGATATGATTCCTACCCTATTTATAGGCGAAGGTCACCAGAAATGGGAGGTCATCAAGGCTATAAAGAAGGTAGAAATGAACCTATAACTTCCAAATGGGTTGTACCTTACAACATGACTCTCTTGAAGTTATTTAATTGTCACTTAAATGTAGAAATATGCACTTCTGTAAAATCCATTAAATATGTAATTAAATATACATTAAAGGGAAGCGATCAGGCAGTTTTCAGTGTAAGCAAAGACGAAATTAAGCAATACTTGACAGGAAGATATATTGGACCATCAGAAGCAGTTTCGATGATACTGGGATTTCCAATTCATGTTAGAGAACCTGCAGTTGTTCGTCTTCAGATACATCTCCCTGATCAACATATGATCTATATTCAAAGGACAAGCAACAGAGACCTTAATAGAAATGCTTCTTGCACAACTCTAACAGAGTTTTTCAATATTTGCCAGAATGATGAATTTGCCAGAACACTCTATTACTTGGATGTCCCAAAATACTATGTGTGGCAAAATAAGAAATGGCAAAGAAGAAAAATGGGTAGAAGAATAGTTGACCACCCAGGAGTTTTTGAAGCAAATATTCTTGGTCGTATGTACACAGTCTCACCAAATAGTGGTGAATTGTACTTTTTGCGGCTACTACTTCACCATGTAAAAGGACCTAATTCTTTTGAATCTCTGCGAACTGTAGCAGGTCATATATGTCCATTATTTAAAACTGCTTGCAAAGAAAGAGGATTACTGCTTCATGACAACCACTGGATACAAACAATGGAGGATGCAGATAAAACGAGAATGCCAAGAGCGATAAGGGATCTGTTCATTGTGATACTTTTAAACACAGAATGTTCAAATCCTCTTGAGTTGTGGGAAAGATTTTCCAACTCCATGGCAATGGATTACTACAATGCAATGCAAATCCAAGCCAACAATCAGAACATGGTCAATAAAAATGCCATCAACAACACGTTGAGGTACATAAATGATAAACTTTGTGCTGCTGACAAATCACTGCAAGATTTTGGATTGCCTTTGCCTCAGAATTTACCTCATGTGATTCACATAAATAGAGCCATAATGGATGAGCAAAGTTACAATATAGCAGAGCAAATGACATATGTAAAGACACATCAACATTTATTAAATGACGAACAATCGATCACCTACAACTTTATATGCAGTTGCTTAAACACAGACTCTTCTTCATTGATTTTCATCGATGCTCCAGGAGGCACAGGAAAGACCTTCTTAATAAAACTTCTTCTTTCAAAAGTAAGGAGCTTAGGACAAATTGCACTGGCTGTAGCATCATCAGGTATTGCTGCAACATTGATGCCTGGTGGTCGCACTGCTCATTCCAGATTCAAGCTTCCTCTCAATGTAAGAGAAAATGATGTTTGTAATTTTGATAAACAATCAGAAACAGCCAACTTGATAAGGGCAGCAAAACTTATTATTTGGGACGAATGTCCAATGATAAGAAGGGAGAGTTTAGAGACGTTCGATAGGACTCTCAAGGATATATGTGGAAACAATGAAACATTCGGAGGGATATTGACGGTGTGCAGTGGTGACTTCAGGCAACTACTACCAGTCATAAAAAGAGGAAATGATGCTGACATTTACAATGCTTGCATCAAAGAGTCGTTTTTGTGGCGTAAATTTAAGAAATTTTATTTAAAACAAAACATGAGAGTTCAAGATGATGATGATGAATACTCTAAATTTATTATAAAGATTGGTGAAGACAAACTTGAAAAAAATGAAAATGGTGAGATTGAACTGCCTGAAGATTTGATAATCCGTGCAGATAATGTTGACCAATGCATAGAATACATTTATCCTTCGTTTGACAATCTAGAAATGTTTGCGGAAAATTGCATATTAGTACCATTTAATGATACAGTTAGAGCAATAAATCATAATTGTATTGAAAAATTTCCTGGGCAAGTCAAAGAATATTTGTCATTTAATTCTGTTCTTGAAGGAACAGAAGCTACACATTACCCAACAGAATTTCTTGATTCGATAGAGTTATCAGGATTACCTCCACATAAACTTGAACTCAAGAAAGGAGCTCCAATCATATGTATGAGGAATATTGATCCACCACGCTTATGTAATGGTACAAGACTAATAATAGAGGAGCTGTATAATAAGTTGATTGTTGCTAAAATTATTGCATCACAGTTTGAAGGAGAAATCGTTTTAATTCCAAGATTGAAAATGGTCTTATCTGAAGGTGACAATATTCCGTTTGCCAGAGTCCAGTTTCCTATACAATTAGCATTTGCTATGACTATTCATAAGTCTCAAGGACAGACCTTACATAAAGTTTTAGTTTATCTAGACAAACCTGTCTTTCAACATGGTCAACTATATGTTGCACTCAGTAGAGTTAAGCGAAAGGAAAACATAAAAGTTTTTTTAAAACACTCAAATTGTACAAAAAATGTTGTAAATAGAAAAGTATTGTCTTAGTTTTAGTGACCTTATTATTAGCATATGAATACAATATTTATTTTCTGTACAATAAGTGCTTAAGCACCCGTGCTTTTCAGCGATACATATTCAATAAAATAAATTGATTAATATAATTAATCTGGATATAAGAGAGTTAGAACCTGATAAGAAGTCTCAATTAAGCAAAAGGATAACAAAAGTTTTCTTTAAAAAAAATTAATTGTACAAAAAATGTAAATAGAAAAGAATTGTCTTAATTTTATTGACCTTATTATTAACATACAAATTAAATATTTTACACAATGGGTACTGAATGTTTGCTTAAATTAAATGAAAAAAGTTACATTTTATTTTCATTTTCTATTTAAAAAGCCATTATTAACATGTGGAGAGTGTTTTTTTTTTATTATTCTGTACTTTCAACTAACAATTTCATTTAAAAGATGATATATCAAAATTTGAATTTAACTATAATAAGGATTATGATACCTGTTCAGTGCATATTTACCTATAAGTATGACCAACCACTTATAATTCAGTAACTGTAATTTAAAAAAAAATAACAATTATAATAAACAGAACGACTCATAGAAATCTATCTATATTCTTTTTTCATTTTAATATACTTTCATAGAAATGCTTCTGTTATGTAAAAAAAAACTATTTTCTTTATGCCACAAGTGTCACGCTAATACATGAATTCCATAGCTAATATAACGTACTGACCCAACGGGTCACGGGTGGTCTAGTATTTGTATATATATGTGTAATATATATATATATATATATATATATATATATATATATATATATATACATATATGTAAATACATACATATGTGTGTGGTTATCAAATAAGTTTAAATCTATAGAACTGGACAGTGAGGGAAGGATACACATTCGAATCTCCGCAGCCAATATTTTTCAAAATGATCTATACATACGTAACGTCAGTAAAGTAAAATTATAACTCCATCAAATACTCCCTACGCGGAGCGGCATTTGTTTTGACGACGTCAATCTACTATTCAGTAGAAAAAAATTATTAAAAACTAATAAATTGTTAAAGAACATCTGTTTATCCCAAATGAAATAACTCACATATCATTATTAAATCCATCCTCATATCAGAATCAGCAATAATTCATCTGTTAAACACATTTTCAATGACAATTGTTACACACATATTTATCTTAAGCCCTCCATGTCTAAATAGTGCAGGGTAAAGTGATAAATTTACTGCCCTAAAGATAATAGCAATACATCTTTTTTTTTTTAATGTATTAAAAAATCATTAAGGTAAGTAGATATGAATTAGAGCTGCTATTTTTCTTATGTAGCGGCCTTCAGCGTCAATCACTTCGTCTTTATCGGTCAGAAATGGGAAACGTGGGTTTTCCACAAGCGTCTGAAGGAGCAAGGCAATTATTCAAAACATGGCGGCTATCAGGCTGGCGTTAATGTTATAGGTAGTCATGATGGTGATTTTCTCGACGTATAGCAAAACGAAGTAGTCAAGTGTTTTTAGGTCGGGGGAGATGGAGCGTCATTGATGGAAGCATCGAATTCGTATCTCTTCTTCTAAAGATAGGTTTGAGTTTCTTTGGACTCGAAGCCGGCGGCAAATCATGTTGCCACACCCAGGATCTGACACAGAAAAGACCATAACCGTGGCCGGAAACTTCGTTTAGCTGTACCATCAAGCGTTGAATTTGCATTTTTAAGGGTGTCAATTTTAAACATAATACTAGGCCTTGAAATCTGTACACAGCTAGCTAACACGAAACCAGAACTGCAAATGCAAAAAAAGAAAGGTATTTTGTCAATGAAAAAAATAGAAAAACGTCGCCTTTACTGGTGGGACAAATTTGTAATTCCATCCAGTTAAATGATATATAATACAAAAGAATCATATGATTAAGTGATCATATGCACGTATTAAATGGCAATGATAGAATCTATAATCTACATGATAATGATAACGATAGAAAAGATTGCAGCTATTGATATAGAAATAAAAGTAAGTATTCGATTATAGCTAATTCCACATAAATCATCTATTTTTTTTAAAAATAATTTTACCAAGAATTACTCATAAGCTTTAGTTTCGGTTCCGATAATATAAAGTGGCAGTCCAATAATAGAAAAAAAATAATTTTATAAAGAATTCTTCATAATTCCTGTTCGATTTTAGCTGATGGCACGTTGGTAATCTATTTTTTTTTAAATAAATAATTTCATCAACAATTCTTCATCAGTTTTGGTTCCGGTTTTGATTATAGCTGACGAGATTATATATATATATATATATATATATATATATATATATATATATATATATATATATATATATATACATATATATACATATATATACATATGTACATATATATGTATATATACATACGTGTATGTATATATATATATATATATATATATATATATATATCAGTTTTAGACTCGGTTTCGATTCAAAGTGATACACCTAAGTCATATATATATATATATATATATATATATATATATATATATATATATATATATATATATATATATATACATTTTATTTTTGGAATCGCAACTTTATAATATATAAAAACGGATAGAATATTAACTCTATGACAATGCATACAAAATTTGCAAGAATTAAAATATCATATTTAAGCGTATTTTACAACCTGGATTCGCCGGGTATGCTTGCTAGCTTTGATAAATACTTTTGCAATTTTAACAAAATAGCTACAATAATATCATAGCGTCTTCATTTATGCTAAATTTCTACAGAATGTCAAAATAAATATATGATATGAATCAGTCTTCTGTGGAATTTCCACACTGCCACTAGTAGAATATTACGAGGATTAGAAAATAACTATATACAAATATATAAGTATGCATACAGAAATAATCGTTTATTCAGTAATCATGATATATCATAAAGCGTGTACGATACGTAAAACTCTTCACAGAGTCTCAACGCCTAATTTTTTAAATAAGAATAGAAGACGAGATGGTAGTATACATATAAGAGATCGGACCCCTAGCGATACATTCATAAGGAGTTAATAATATAGATATCGCTAGATGTCGAATTATGCGCTACAAATATAGCTACCGCTTGTTGCCGCAAGGGTTTTACATGCATCGATATTAAGTCAATAGAATGTTTTTTTTACTTTTTTTATGAAAGGAAATTATTTAATAAATTTAACCTATAAAAAAGAAAGGAAACATTTGTATCGTGATTTTCTGCTTTATTTAATAAATAATTTGAATCTTAACCTGTTCTCCAACAGTTTCCCTCTACACCACAGTACCTGCACACGGAGCAGTAGATCTAATAACCGACCACGTCTCCTCATGCAACTTACACTGCCTCGGTCTCACTCCCTCAGACATCCACAAACTCTTATTTATAATAGTAGACAGCACTTACTTCACCTACCAACGGCCAATATACAGACAAATTACTGGACTGCCCATGGGTTCCAGTCTCTCAGGGATACTGGCCATCTCGTACATGGACAGAGTAAAACGCCGAGCCCTCAATACGGGAAACTAGGTCATATTTCTCCAAGAGATATGTCGATGGTGTTCTGATCCACACATCATCACGCGCCGATGCTGAGATTATCTACACCATATAATCCGATACCGACCAACACACAGAATTCACCATCGAACACCCCAGCGATGACGGATCTCTATCACTCATAGATTTCAACCTCAAAATATCAGACGAGGGGAACCTCACTACTAAATTCTATCGAAAAGCAGCCAGCCGAAATATATTTCTACACTACAAGCCAGCCGATTATCATCCGCATTCCAAACAAGTGCAGTAAGAAAAAATACCAGACCAAAGGCACAAAACAGTTCTACCACCAGGTCCTGGAGACAAACGGTTACCCCAACACTGTCATTAAACACTTCTGGAACACGAAAACACGTGTAAGTAACTTCCCAACCAATACATGCTTCCTTAAAATGCCCCATTCTTATCGACAAAATCACAACGGCTATCCGCAGGGCTATCAGAAATGAGGGTTTCAACATGCAACTAGCTCACTATGGGCCATCCCTTTCTAAACGCAAGCAAAACGAGGACCCATCACCATGCCCACTGACAAATTGCTCTGTATACCCCGCAACCCTCTGCCACCGACCACATGTAGTCTACAGACTGGAATGATCTGCCTGCGGGAAATTCTACGTGGACAGCACCACGAAACCCCTACACAAAAGAATCAAGGAACACACAAGCACAAACATCATCATTCCACAAACACTTCAACACCTGCAGAAACACCAATATATCTATTAAAGTCGATATTTTTACCACCGAACTTAATATTGGGATCTTCGCATAAAAGAATCATTACTAAAATCCAAATTACGGCCAGAACTACACAACAAACTGGAGCTTAGATCATCATTCATTATATATCTTAACATACGTCTCCCACCAAAGACTTACCATTACAACCCTAACCCATTAGAACAGATATACCACTGCACATTGCTCATGAAAAAAACTCACAGTCCAGGCAGGGCCTTACTACAACCCCCTCCCATATAAATTATATAGAAAAAATAAATTAAATAAATAATTAAAATCAGCAATATATATATATATATATATATATATATATATATATATATATATATATATATATATAAATAATAATCATAATAGTTAACTGAAAAAACATAAACCAATATTAAGGAAAATATTTTTTGATGTAAGCTAACCCACCTATTCAAACCCAAATAGACACTAACAACAAACATAAATAAATAAACACATTATAATAAAGAATTAAATATGAAAAAATTTCCATCTATAACAACTTATAGTTTTATTACAATAAGTAAAAACACAATTTCCAAATGAAAGTCAATCGAGTGCCCTGCTTCCAACCTATCTTCCTATTCCTGACAATCACACCCTCTAAGCTAAACACACCAACAATCGGCTAAGAGCACCCCATTCCGCACACACTTCTCCTTTACTCCTCTTTCACCTCATCCTTACACTTCTCTCCTTCAAAAGTAAACAGTTGCAAGCCTGCGAGCGACTTGTGTGACCAAGATACACCGGCCATTTCACTGAACAAGCAAGGACGTAAATAAATTAAACAAATAAATGAATAATACATAGCAACAGAAAAATAAAGACAACGAAATAGACATAGAAAATATACGAAATTAAAAAATCTTACGTAAAAAACAAGTCATAAACTTAAATATATAGATATATACAAAAAAGTATATAAAAAGGTACAAAATATAGTAATTACCTTAAACACGCCATATATATATATATATATATATATATATATATATATATATATACACCCCATCCTTACATTTTTCGCGAGGCTCCACACAATCATTCAATTTATTTTGCGCTCAATAATCTAGTATGTTTGGAATCGATCTGTCACGTCCACTATTTGAAAAGGGGATGATACCCGAAATATATTATGGATATTGTCACAGACATAACAAGTAAAACATTTGTATTAAATGCAACTGAATAAATATGTATATATATATATATATATATATATATATATATATATATAGATATATATATATGTACGTATTGATTTGTAACTCGTAAGTTTTGTTTGTCTGCTCGCATCAACACCGACTATATCTCATTTCACGCTTTGTGATAGCCCTCTAGATCTCTACTACATACCTATCCCACACAATACTTCAAGCAAACTACATATCAATTCTATAGATTTATACATATATACATATATATATATATATATATATATATATATACTCCTGATTATACCTATATATACATATGCATATATATATAAATAATATGTGTACACACACATATATATACATATATATACATATATATACACATAAATATATATATATACAAGAGATTGTATATGTTGAAAAAATAAAATGGCGGTGTTGAAACTAAAACTTAAGGGTGTAAGCAATGATTGTCTAGTCTTTATAAATCATCGAATTATAGAAATGTTTTTATCTCTAGTAAGACAATATTTAGTTCTACAAGAATTAATGTCTATGATTTGTTTATATATTTAAATTCGATTCCAATATATATATATATATATATGTATATATATATATATATTTATATATATATATATATATATATATATATATATATATATATATATACTGTGTAAGCAAAACCAAGACTTCAAAACAAGATGTTGGTGGCAACAAAAAGTGTATTTCAATTTACATTACAATTGTTACTATGTCCAGTTCGACAATTCCAAGCATTATGTCGTTTGAAAATTTTCAAAGCCAGCATTTCTTCAGACTTTATGAATAAGCATACTTTTAGCGAAGGAACAGTTTTTGAATAGAAGGAATGAAGAGCAAGTCCCTAGCTAGGAAGACATGCGAGAAACATCTACCTTTGTTGTGGTTACGGAAAATCCCATTTAAATATTAATATATCGCCCAATTTCTGTATATTTATTTCGGAGCAGAGTCATGACAAGTTGTTACATGGAGCCCTAAGCCATTTAAAATATTTTTTTTTATAGATATCCCATTCGTTGGGCTCCTAAATAAGATATTGTTATTTCTTTGTAATCCAATACCTATTTTTTTAAATTTTATTTCGATATTATGGCCGTAACAGTCTTGCAAATATGTTAAAGTTTGTTTTAGTTTCGTTTTAGTGGCAGGTAATGTTTATAGATTACCGTTATATTTGTGCTCGGATTTAAGACCCTTTTCATTTCAAAGTTTAATTGAATACGAGCGTAAATAAAATGGGTGTATATAAGGTATATATAAAACTCCTCGTATAATATTACGGGTGAAGTATTCTAATCTATTTATTGTTTTTTAATGTTTTAACATTCATCGTTATTCTACTTGAAAAATATTTTCATATCGTTAAGTATGATAAAATGAAGGGAGATACTCCAAATATTATTAATAAGAGACTTCAAAAAATAATCGACAAACCTAACCTTATGTTCCTAGCAGATAAAACCATGAATATTTACAGTATGAATTTTAAAACTTATAATAAACTCATTCTAACCGAACTTAATAATAAATACAAGAAAACAACTGAAGAGGATCTATTTAGAATCAACCTGTTAGCATTAAAAATATGTGAGAAAATGAATATCCAAGACAAAATAGATGTCTATATACCACTTAACCCTCGGTTTCTATTGAAGGACCATAAACCGGACTTCAATACTAAACCCAGTATTAGACTTATAGCCCCATGCCCATCCGACATAAGCAATATCAGTAAAAAGATACTAGACAGACTCATACCAACCTAAAAATCCAAAATCAAGCACAACCTCTGAATTTCTACAGGGGAAGTAATCACGTGGTTTAACAAGATTTTTGTCGCATGCCTTCCTAGCTCGGGATTTCCTCTTCATCCCTTCTCTTCAAAAAATGTTCCATTGACAAATGTGTGCTTATTCATAAAGTCTGAAGAAATACTGGTTTTGAAAATTTTCAAACGACATAATACTTGAAATTGCCGAACTGGACATGGTAACAAGTGTAACGTAAATTGAAATACACTTTTTGTTGGCACCAACCCCTTGTTCTGAAGTCAAGTTTTTGCTTACACAGTATATTAATGCTCAATTATAAAATTTGATAATTTTGTAGCTTACTCTTTAAGTCAACCATTTTTTGCTTTAAACTCATTGGTATTTGAAAAATTACTGAATTTCACGAACACAGTATAATTACGCATAAGTCTCTCTCTCTCTCTTTCTCTCTCTCTCTCTCTCTCTATATATATATATATATATATATATATATATATATAAGCGAAGTAACCCGGCCTTGCCCGGGAGTAAAATTTGATTTAATATGCTATTTTATTTTGCTCATATCTCGTATTTCTTTGTTTGGAAATCAGAAGCTCGTAGTATAACGGCTGGAGTTAGTCAGTGATCCATCCTAGGCCCAACTCTCTTTCTTATCGACGTCAATGATATTTCATATAAAATCGTGGGATCATTTGTCAACAGTTATGCTGACGTGACTACCATATATGGAAACACATCAAATGCAAAAAAAGTAGCTGTGTTCCACCAGCTTGAATTAGATAAAAAAGGAAAGCTGTAGCATTTAAAAATGGTGACTTTACCAATATATAAACTTAACACGTGCCTAAACTGATTAAAGATAAACAATTTAAAATAACCTAATGTGTATGTATTATATGTATAACGAGTTTTCAATCTAGACCCATTTTATTCCCCGTGGTTCACTCTCTAAGTTGTTTATGTCATTGTGCTCAGACATCACTTTTTTCAATGCTAGCTACTTAATTAATTCACTAAGACTAAATCCGTTTTAAGGACGTCCAGCAACCACTGTAAAAAAGAATAAAGGACGCCAGTTAGTTTTATGCTCATTCTGTTAATTCCAAAGTAGTAGAGCAGCGCCTTGGTTCCCAGGAGTTTTAGAAAATAATAAAAGGAGTCCTGAACAGGAGCGTGTGCTTTATCGAAACCATCACCAATGAGCGCGAGGTAATCTTGTAGGAGTAGACAAAGAAAAAACTCTTTGTCAACAACTCTGCAGCTAATTCTACCCAGTGCGAGCGAAACCGTCAAACCGCGTATTTCCTTCTCTATCAGAAAAACAGTTTGTCACATATGACTTTATGTGCGTGATGTAGCCAAGCAAATAAAAAAAAACTATATCCCAGTAAATTAAATGACTCTGGCAGCAGTCCAATTGTAGTGCTGAAAACGCTTTAACTAGGATTAACTGCCATACTGCCAAAGCTGTCTAAGCGTTGTATTAAGTAGAATTGCTTAGCAACAACCTGGAAAACTCATCAGTAAGTACAGTACAGACCAATAAGTCTCCCTTGACTAAGTTTCTGGGATCACCATTAAATAGCGAAGTAATCAACTGTCCCAGCAAAAATAGTTCTACTAGATCTACATCGGATTTGCTAACGGTTATATCTTATAGCTTGACGAACCTCTCGATGAAACTTCATGCCCAGATCGATTTCTCTTTACATATTTAAGGTATTTGATAATGTATGGAAAGTAGATCTACTTTACAAATCTCCAGCTAGTGTTTAATAGGAAATGTTTTCTCATTTTTAAATCATTCCTCTCTGATAGCTTCCTAAGTGTAGTGTTTGATGGCCAGAAACAGAACTCGTAATATTCAAGTTGGAATCCTCCACTGATCTACATTGCACACAACTCTCCTTCTGATCTACGCCAATGATCTTTCACATCAAATCCTAGGATCATTCGTAGAGATGTATGCTGACGACACTACCATCTATGGCAACACATAAAATGCCGTAAATGACCAAGTTCTCTCTGATTAACTCCACTTTGATCTTGGGCACGTGGTACAATGCGGAAAGAGGTCGTTGTTACTTTCAAATTATCTCAAACCAAGCTTCTATCTTTTCATCATCAATGCTCTGATCCCCATGTGGCATCAATTTAAATGGACGCCTTTCGTCTTAGTGAGGTTACATGTTTTGACAAGCTCTTTGGTCCCGGTGTCTTGTGGTAAAATATCGAACTACTTTTCGAGCAGTGATGAGTCCAATCCTGATGGAAAGTGTAACCATGCTAATGACAAGTGATACTTAGAAATATCTGCCATTGCTAGCCTTTATGCATGTAAAAAAAAATATTTACTAGCAATTCCAATAAGAAAAATAAAACAAGCAAATGTTCAATAAATAAAATAAAATAAAATTCGTATAATACATACCAAACGGAGGCGAATAGAATGTAAACAAAATGGCAGGTAACTGCTCCCCAAGACGTTCAGGGGGCTAATTAAAAATGCAACATAATCGCTTATACAAATAAATAAATAACCAGTGCTATATATATATATATATATATATATATATATATATATATATATATATATATATATATATATATATATATATGCTGACTAAAAATTAGTGGTACACATTATAGTCAGAACGAAACAATAAGTAAAACTGATGTATACTGATCTGTTGATTTTTCGTAACAGAAAAGATAAATTAGTTCTGCTTATTCAGAAAGGCTTGAGAGAACTGATTGATATTTTAGCTCTTTTATCTGCTCGCTTATTTTTGCTGCTACTTTAGTTTAAAATTTACATAGGATCAACATCTCTATTTATTGTATAGTGTGGTACCTGCACCCTATATAAAGAATAAGGTGTGCAATTCCCCTGGCATGGCAGATAATTATGTGTCTTTACAAGATGATTCACCGTATATCCAAGAACAGCTCGAAGATTTATAAAAACGTTGTTTACTAAGGATCACTAAAGAGAGCCATAACAGATCTTTTACCTCCAAGGAAAAATAGGAGGGAAACTGCAATAGCCATGCAAAATGAACTCACGGAAGCCACTGGGATTAATGTTTCTAATGAGACAATAAGATACAGATTTCACAATGATAGCCTGACGGCTCGATATTTTGTATTGGGTGCTGTGCTCATTACCCTGAACGGTGGAGTTTGATGATCTTTTCCATCTACTATTAGGAATTGACATTTACTATGCATGCAACATAATTCAGTATTAGGAATCTGTTGTTTGCCAGAGATGGCTTTGGGAATCAGATCCCTTAACCCACGCACATATATATTTAGATAATATAATAATATCGTAAGCATTATTACGTGCCAGGATGAAATTCCCGGGATAATAATCAGAACCCAAGCTAGTGTTGTGGAATTTGGTTATTCCTGATTAATGGTAATGACCAACTTCATGCAGATTGAATATGCATGTTGTTCTTAGAAGATAATGCATTGATACAATTGACTTGTCCCTATGTTCATTTTTTCTAAACCAAATAGGATATTGCTGTGGCATTATGTCTCAGTAGAACAAATAACTCTATATTGATGTCTCACTCTCCAGAAGATGAGTAATACACTAGGTAATATATGAGATGGTATGCCTCAGGATACCATGCGGCGTCTTGTTCAAGACATGTAGCGACGTTGTCAGAATGCGTTGTTAAGCGTGAGCAGACTGTACAAAATACAGCCAATCAGTTCGTGTTTTTACAATGATCTTTTGGTAAAATGGGCGAATCTGTGGCGATAGGGTTAACTTTGATTTTTACTGTATCTGTTTCTTTCTTTTATGAGGTCGTCATGCTGATTTCTACCAAATGGAGTGGCAATAATTTTTTACTAATACATCCCTTACTTATTATCAAGGAAATTATGTAAGATCATTGCCCACTTGATCTGTATTAGAGGTGAACTTCTATTTTGTTGAAGCAATGTGTAAACATGTAATATAAACATTTAGAATCCAGTCAGTAAAGTTCCTCTCATCTGATAGTCTTACGGGTACAAAGATTGTCTTTTTAAATCATTATAATTTATTTTATAGGTTTTACTAGGTACCAGCACTTATTAAGGCCAAAATTTCATAACGTTTAACGAATCTCGAGAAGGATATAAAATACCACAGAGATTACTGTCATGGGAAATCTTATGTATGGTGTGATTTTATAAAAGAAAGGCTCAACAAAAACGGATTAAAATTATATTTGAAACGAACATGTCATAGACAGCTACGAAGCGATCCTACACTACTTTGTTCCACTGACAAAATATTCTAGCCATTAAATTTTGCTCATAGAATTATTGTTTAGTTTCGGGGATTAATGTAGAATAACGGTAGATTTCGTCATTTTGTTGCGACTGTTTTGTATGGGATCGCGAAGACTGGGAATTTATTTGCTTCCCCACTGAGCAAATAAGGCAAAAGACCGTGTTTTAATGTGGAGAGATTGGGGAAAATGGAAACTAGCTCCCCGAGTTGTAGGGGAGCTGTATAGTGACAATTGGTATGAAGGGTTTCCCCTACGTTGACCAATAAATGATTGTTACAAGAGCAATGGTCTTATATGTGGGGCTTTCCCCACATATGGTCTTTGATTGCAGTATCTGTCGGAACAGATACTGCACTTGGCGCCCGGCCGAAACTTCGTCCTCCGGGGATCGCGTAGACTGAACCTCGCTGGAGTACTTATTACAAAACTAACTGTAAATTAGATATAACCTTCGATGTCAGCTGGAACCATTTGCTTTTCTAGCTACACTGAGGAGTTAATACACCGAAACACTCTATTGATGAAAGTGCGCCAGCATTATGAAATTTATTCATGTCTTCAACAAAATGGAATGGCATTGTGCTACAAAAATACACATCATTTATTCGGTATTCATAATATGATTCGAGTCGTGCACTTGAGTGTGGAAATGGTCCAACGGCTTCGAACAATTTGGATAATATGTCTCTAATGAATGAATTGAGTCGACGGTTGTTCCATTTTATTTTTGTTCGGAGATAGACAAGCGGTGCTGGTTTGGGTACATATTCGGGAGATTGTGACGAGGGTGTTGTGACGAGACGCTGCAGGTGGCGCATGATGGAGGCACGTGGGATAACGAACGTTGAACGAATGTTTTTTTTTTCTATTTTCTCTGTGAATTTCGGGTCATGAGGACAAAGGAAGTGTTGATCCAAATACACAAATAAAAGAGGAAAATTACGAAGCCCTCTTTCAAAATAGCTGACTCATTTGAATAAGGTAATGTTAATGTATAAACAGACTGGCGCACACACGTACGTAAATCAACACGTATGCAATGTTACAATAGTACATCTACACGCATGCATGTGCATAAATTTATACGGAATGGGTGGAAAATGAAACTGGTATGAATTGAATATAATAATTTATATTCAGTCTGTCGTGCATAATAAAATTTTACATACTTATTTGGCACGTTAATACATATTATAATCAGTATAATACACTATTCATTGTTGAATTATGTAAGTTACCCGACCTTGAGCCGGGTCAATACGATTTTGCAGAAAACTGTGAGGTATGCTTTTCCCATGTGTGCCTGTGTCCGTGTGTAAATACCGTAAACTACTCGTATATAAAGCTGGAAAAATTAGTGCGTATGAAAAACGTCAACAACATACTTTATCAATGGGACATACGTTTCTTTCCTGATTCGTTTCGGTTATGTAAGATTATATATCACCATTTTCCCAGCCGACACAGAAATTTGCACAAGTGGGCAACCCCGTAGTAGTTAATCCAAGAAGCATAAAACCATATCGTATTTCTATGCGAACATTACATTTCGCAATTCTACAGCAGCACACAAAATCCTCATAATGCTATTATAAATTATAATGCGGTGGTCACATACTGATTCGCTTTTACTTTTGGTGGAGTCTCCTACTTTCACACTTCACACACTAATCTTGTTACAGAGATTCTTTCATACTGTCTGCAAATCTCAGGATCCAGTCTCAATGCCGCAATGTCTCATCACTGTACTTATTTCAAAAATACGCCAGCGAAATATTCTTCATAGAACTCTCAGCATAAATGCTTTATCCGCATAAATACTTACGACTGACATGCGAATAGAACACCTTGTCATTTCTATTGATATTTTCATGCAAAATATATTTTCATACAACAATTTACTATTGTTTGGAATTCAATAATTGCTTCTTATTTTTTAAACTTTACTAACACGTATAGATAAAAATTAAATTATATAGCTAACAAAATTCCCCATCCGAGATCGCCTCACTGATGTGAGCCCTACTTTGCAGTAGTATTTTACATCTAGGTTGCAATGTATCTTAATTAGTATATATATATATATATATATATACATATATATATACATATATATATATATATATATATATATATATATATATATATATATATATATATATATATATACAAATTAAGATTGGTTTTCATTCTATTTGAGGAACTAAGTCAATGTAGGGAGATCACATTGAAACTCCAAATTTAAAACTTTAATTTCATTATTTTTATGCTATTAATGATGTAACATTATAATGT
This sequence comes from Euprymna scolopes, assembly GCF_053919585.1. Lineage (NCBI taxonomy): Eukaryota > Metazoa > Mollusca > Cephalopoda > Sepiida > Sepiolidae > Euprymna > Euprymna scolopes. The sequence goes on along the minus strand of NC_136515.1, from coordinate 47,115,353 downwards.
ATCATATAGATTCACTTGACTAATGACATTCATCCTGAGTGGTCTTATCTACACGTTTCAGTCTATTTATCCTCCGACCTGCCTCGAGTCAAATTTATAGAAGTTGAGACAATTCTCCCGATCTGGGGAATAGTCAGAAATGATAGGTAAAACATTAAGCTATTCTTGATTTTATTTTGAGTTCCCTCCGAATTGTTGATTGAACCTTTTATCTTCACATGAATTTACAATAAAAGACACTGTACGAAGCATTTTTACCGGACATAATGAATAGTTATTTGTTTTCGTTCGATTAACGTCTGGTTTAATTCCATTTGCAATCGAATTTTCATCATATAATATAGTTTATTATGAATGAGTGTAAATCTCGTAGTAGCTATAAACTAAAACCATATTTTAAGTTTTATGTGAGAAATATTGCGAATAAAGTATGTAGTAAAACTCAGTTTATGCTACATTTTTAGGAGGTTGAATTTTCATTCCTCAGTATGGGCGGCAATATAATTAAAAGTTCCAATTTCTTAAGAAATATGTTAAGCCATTGCTGGAACGAGACCAGTTGACCAATGTGAATTAAATAAAATGTTATGGTCGAAATTCCAGGCAAATTTCTGAGTTCAACATTTCAGCCCTCTACTTGGACAGAAAGCTTCCCAATTTCTATAAGTTGAATATTCTCTTGAAGAATGCCCAAAGGTACATCGACTGATCCTCGGTGAAAATAACCACTCGGGTAAGAAGAGTAGTGTAAAAGAAGCAAAATGATACTCCTTTTGATGGTAGAAACTGTCATCAAATTGGAATCAGTTCCGTAGTAATATGAACTAGAAACTATGGTCATGATCTGTCTATCTGGCACTAAATAAATGTAGAAAAAAATAAAACATTTATATTGGTTGTTGTGAAGCTAGTTCTTGTTATGGATATGTTATAAGATGACATTGGGAAATTTAGCTGTTCGAGTTCAATGTCAAAAACTTCTTGTAGTATGATTCTGTGATAACATTATGGATTGTTGTTAAATAAAATTACTCATATTATAAAATAACTCTTAGTCAAAGTTACGACTTAAGAGAGACTTTCAATAAATAACAAACCTGTCTTACTTCCAGTTGTTTGATCATGCGAGAATCTTGTCGCACTGCAATGGAGTTATGTCGCAAATTACACACGCCCATTAATTGTTCTTTCTGAGTAGCTAGTTATTGAAAGTCTGGTGTGGAATGAAACCTGATGAGTATCGCGCACTGATCTGGATTTTGTAATCGAACGATATACGTCACTGAAGTTTTTTTGTTTTCTTTTGACGAATTGTAAGAAACGTACGTTAATTATGTTTTATTATATAGCCTTGTAGAACATTGGCATCGGGATTTATACTATAGCTGAAAATCTGGGAAATATTCTTAAATATGCCCACCTCTAGGGCAATGATGAGACAGTAGTCAACAAAATTTAAACTAAACCGTTTGGACGCTCAAGACGCCATTAATCAAAAAATGGCAATAAATGTCAAAATGTTATTTATATTTTAAAGTCTGCTTCTTATTCGAAAAGAGAAATATCAAGACTTAAGTTATATTTGGTTTAAATCAATCACTTACGTGCGGAGTTTCTTCTAAGAGTTTGGCCACACTTCGCGGAACTCTACATTTTTTTTATTTCAACCGTTTGACTTCTACTGATGCTGGTCCAACCTTGTCTGTCCACTAACCCCTTGAGTATCTCTAAGTATATCATCCTATTTTGTTACATCATTTACTTAACGTGGCTTTTGACACAAATCAGATGATCTCACTTCGGCATGTCTTTTTATTTAGTTTTGTTAGGAAAACTGGCATTTTTTTTCTCCAAGTTTAGAAACTATTTTAACATATGAAATTATATTTGTAAATACTTTTCGCATTACAAATATTCTTTCTGTTTGGTTTACAAACAAAGAAGTGCCCAGCTAACTTGCGTTGCCCGGACTAACCATGTAACAAATAGATTCACTACTTGCGCTACACCTTGCCAGAAGGGAATACATGTCAAGTGCTTAAGAATGTATATGGATATAAAGCTATTAGTTTAGTTACAATTTCACAAGAACCGATTGTCTAGCTGAAAACACTATGACTAATTCCCTCCTACTCTTTATCCGTGCCTACATCTAAACGTAGATTCCATAAACAAAGTTTCTTATTTAGATCTGCACGCCTGTGGCACTGCCTTCAGTTTTCCTGCTTTCCATCTGACTACAATCTGATTGTCTTCAAGTCCAACGTAAACAATTACTTGATGAGCCGTTCCACTAAAGTTATAACATTTACCGAATTTCTATTACTGACTATTACTATTTTGCCCAATTTTACTAATGCACACTGTTCAACTTTTATCATTGAGTGGCCTCTGGGCCTTGATAAGTGGTGATGGCTATGTAAAAACGTCTCTGCTCTGTACTAAGAGTAGTAAGGAAAATTAATATTTTTCTAGTAGATTTAATAAGCCGATTCTTTACAATACTGTTGCAGCAAATGTTTGATATCAGCAGATCACCATAATTCTAGCTGTAGTAACGCAGCATAGGATATATCTCATCTTTAACACGAATACCAGTAGAAAATAGTATCTGTATTTCCAGTACAATCACCACCATATAAAATATTAGGTTGTTAAACAAGTGCCGTCGTTTTTATAAAGAAAATCAAATTATTTTAACAGCAAATATAAATTTGTGTGGGACCAAAGCTCAAAGTTTTTTGTGTGAATCCCATCGATTGAAGATCGCGTGAAATTGTCACAACATCTCTCATATTTTTTATCCAATTCCCTATATGCCTAGTGTTCATCTTTCTTTACAAAGAAACCTAAGTTGGTCTTCTTCTATCTTAATTGGACTTACAGAACGAGGGCTTTATTGAGGTAAACATTACCGTGTTTGAATCTGATAAACCAATCTCAAACAATTCTCTCAGCAATAGAATTTTCTGCACATATGACACAGATATCCTTGATCACTTAGCTTGGTTTTTGTATCACGATTAAATGCGAAAAGAAGGAAGTGTCGAAAATACAATTTTTATGTAATTGCCAATCTATTTGACGGTTCTGGAAAACAATATAAATTATGTGAGCAAATCGATTATCGTTATCTTGAATGAGAGAATACGTGTTTTCTTGCCAAATATCAAAGCATATTTGATAACAAAAAATTATTATGTAACGGCGGAAACTTATGAAACAGCCTGATATATACCTACCATTAGAGGCAAAAAGAAGCATTGTCGTTATCTATTCGATACCGGAACAGAAATGTGTGACAAAGAGTATCCCCATTAAATGTTGCGTAGGGAGTTCTGTCGATATTTCAGAACAGAGCGCGTAGAATAGTAAGCCCTAGAATTTATTTAATCTCAATGATGGTGCATAAGGCCATAGAGGCAGCTCATTATAGGACTACACAGGACAAATACCACCGTTTTGCCCATAGCTGGCAACCGAAATAGACAAATTCATATCGGAATATTTGTAAACAATGGGTTATTGATTGGTATTTCAATCTCTAGATTTAAAAAAAAGAAGCTAATCTCTCTCTTTTATGATATCAACTGGAACTACACTTTTAGCCGATCAGTTACGACGGGTAAACAATACGACTGATGGTTTGTTAATGTAACAAGTGGACAATCCTCTACGAAGGGAATCAAAAAATTGAGCGAAACTTAGGTCCCACTGTGAGCAATTACATTAAACAATATTGAAACCGTTAAATTTCATCGAATGCACTTCTTGCTTTGTTTTACATTTGCGTATCATTTTTAAGCGTTTACACGATATGAAAATAATTGATATCGAAACCGAAACCGACAGTTGAAAATCACGTTTGATGACTACAGATCTCGTTAATTTTGATAATCTCTGTCTCAGTCTTTAAAGTAGTCAAACATATATTTTATATTTAAACAAAGTAAACTATGATTACAAGTAAAAATACTCCAGGAAAGATCGGCTAACGACGTTTGCTATGAATAAAATAGGTGAGATTATGATGTGAACATGAATGTATGTCCCTGGAAATACAAAGGAAAATTGTTCGAAATTGGTATTGTTTAAAGATGCTCTTGTTCAAAGCACGACACTTGCTGAGAAATAATGTACTTAAATTAATTTTGATTCTGAACAATCGATTTGTAGAAAAGATTGCGATTAACAATGCAGTAAAACCTATGCGTCCAAAGGCACAAAAGGACGGTTAAATCTGAAGTAAACAAACACATAAACTCACGCATATTTTACTCTAAAAACATACAGAAATACACACACATCTCTCCCTCTTTCTTTCTCCCTCTCTTTCTCTATATATCTGAATATATGTATATATATATATATATATATATATATATATATACATATATATATATATATATATATATATTAATTTATAAAATATATACGGCGATTAAGCTACACTGAATATTCTGCGTTTCATCCAACTATAGGATTCGTCAGGCTTATGCGCATAAGCCTGACGAATCCTATAGTTGGATGAAACGCAGAATATTCAGTGTAGCTTAATCGCCATATGTATTTTATAAATTACTAACTAGCTCTACCTACGTATTGAGCACTTTTGAAGTAAATACTTAAAGTTTACGCATAAATCTATACTTACATATATTAAATTTATGCGAATAAATGAAGTAGTTATATATATATATATATATATATATATATATATATAGATAGATAGATAGATAGATAGATAGATAGATAGATCATGAAGGACAGACTTTTATAATTCATGATAAAAGCGTTTTAAACAAAGGAAAATGGGGTGAAGAAAAATAAAATAAAAACAAGAGTGTGTGTAAGCTGATCTTTTTTCGCCCTCGCTTTCTCAAAGATGTGTCGAGGAAGGGGATCGCAATATGTACCAAAAAATTGTGCTGCGTTACATTATGTATGGAGAAAAAGATTAAATATGGAGCAAAGAGATTAAAATAAAGTAACGTTGTATTCATGAAGATGCTTGCCACTAATACATCTTTCCTATATTTTTCCCATTTTCCCCAACACATAACGCAACGTAATTTTGTTGAAATTGTACATATTTTCGATTTCTTCTTAAATAGAATACCTCGATACAGATTCCCCCTAAAATAGAATACCTCGATACAGATTCACCCTTAAATAGAATACCTCGGTACGTATTTTAGAAATCGAGGTAGTAACTGGTAATTTCATATCCCTCTTCTTATTATATTTCCTTCTTCGCTTCTTTTACTTCATTTTTACACCCTTTTAATTATAAATTATAGGAATTTTTCCTTCATGATTGAGATATATACATTCAATTACCGCCAAGAATCATTATATATATATATATATATATATATATATATATATATATATATATATAGTATGTCAGATCATGCTATATGCTACTGCTACCATGCAACCCAGTACTGCCTTCCTTATCGTTAGGTCACCCGCGACTAAACTGATTCCACCACTAGACTTGTTTGGTGAGGAGGGTGGCTAGTCTCCCTGAAGAATTAAAAACAAGACATTCTAAAGGGCGAATGGACCCTTTTTCGGGGTCAACGGCCAACTAGCACCAGGTGTGTTTGTGTGTATGTATGTGTGTGTTGGGGTGGAGAGAGTTCCCGTAAACCTCGGTGAAGGCAAACTTTTTAGGAGAAACAAACCTCTGATTTAAAAAAAAAACATAAAGCGGGAGACCAGTACCCTCATTGAGATGGTCTGCAATTTAATTATTGCTGGCTATCGTGGCCTTGCTTGTTGCTGGATCTAAACATTTGGAATCTAGAGAGAGAGATAGAGAGAGAGAGAGAGAGACTTAACTGTCGTACAAAGCTAAGACTGTGTAGCATCATCTGCGCACAGATACTCCCTAAGGCATTTGTCTATTAAAACGGTCGTGTTGCGATGGAAATATTTTTTTGCCTCATGGACTTTAAGTTTCTTAGAGAGCGGCACTCGTCTGACAAGATGTTGCAATCATCATATATATATATATATATATATATATATATGTATATATATATATATATATATATATATATATATATATATATATATAGTAGGAGATCGGGAGAAAGACAGAGATGTATAATTAGATGTATTGTGTACAATCAATGCATAATAAACAAGAATGCTTATTTTTCGACATGGTATGCACAAATGTTCACATAAAATAATAGAATGTTTCCAGCTAAATTTTATACATGCTAAAGTTTTATTATCTCTGGAATTCTAGCCATGCGGCATGTATTTATTTTGTCGTGTGGAGGATTAATTTACGAATTTCTTTGAACCGGCGGCGGATTTCTTCTTTTCGCGCTTCACATCACAACTGTAAATGGTTATATTAGGAGTTTAAAAAAAGAGCAAGATACTCTAATTTGTATTGTAAGACGAAATTAACATACAGTTGAATAACCCTTATAAAGTGTAAGATGTAGAAACAATCAAACAAGTTATACCAATATAATCACATATTATCGAGTGCAAACATTGACCATTATATTTTAGTAGACTTCCCATTGACCCGTTGGGCAGTATGTTGTAATAGCTATGTAATTTATATACGAGTGTGAGCCTTTTAACTTGAAGCAAAACGTTTATTTTTGACATAAAAGAAAAATATCTATGAAAGTATATAAAAATGAAAAAAGAATATAGATAGATTTCTAACAGGCGTTTCGTTTATAATTGTTTATTTTGAAAAAATAGACTTACAGCCATTGAATTATAAGTGGTTTGCCATACTTATAGGTAAATGTGCAATGTGGAAATCCTTAAAAATCTAACGTATGTAAATCTTAAGACTCCCTATGCCTCCTCTGCCTGAATTTTATATTCAGTTTTAAAGATAGAGACAAATTACTAAATAGAACACATGAAACCACCATAAACTGCCTGCATTACAAAAGCCACCTACTTAGCAATTATATCCCCATTTATGAAATATTACTTAGACAACATCTTTTTTGACCCGCTGAATAATACACAGAATACATCCATGTACCGCGTGCGCCCAATTACTGTAACATCAACACAACAAAATCCCCTTAATCTACCCTCCACATACACTATATTACCTTACCTGTCTACACATTCGTCTACCCATGAGTCCTACTACCCTCACTAACTTCCTAATTACTACTAAAACTCTTCACATTTATATGGGTGTACATAAGTTGAAATCTGTATGGACATCTGTATGTGTATATATGTACATTTTGTAGATATACCAAAAATATTATTATCTTCAACGCATCCACTTACTTGTCTGTATGCGTGCATGAATATACATGCGTATGTGTATGTGCATGCGTATGTGCGGGCGTGTTTGGATCCATCTATATACCTCTATGTGTGTTTATGTATATCTTTCTATATACGCGTGCGTGGATATATATGCTCAGGGTTCTTGCGTATATACATGAATATATATTTGTATAACTATGTCTATGTGCGACTGTATGTGTATGCGGATATCTGGATGGTAGTGTCTGTATATATATGTGTACCTATATACATATGCATAAGTGAACGTATGTATGCAGGTGTAGCTATATCTGTATTCATATGCATGCCTGTGTTTGTATGTGTATATATGTTTATATCCACAATAAACTTGACAGTAGAAACTAAAGTTAAGCATAACCACTGGCCAAAGCACCATGGTGTGAATGAGATTAAGAAGCTAAAAATACCAGTAGAAAATATTTGAAAATGTTTCACGTACACAGTGTGATGCAGTTCTATTTGAGAAAGACGGGAAAAAGACGTTTCAGGGGGTCTTTGAATTGTGTGAGAGGTTAACCTGTGTCTACAGTAAAATAATGTTCTTTTAATAAAAGTTTACTTATTAATGGCGCTAAGTTATAGAAACCTGCACGTTGTTCAATTGTGCTTGAAATTGCGATAAGCGATGATTCAAGAAGTCTTCGGCGCGGTTTATTTCAATAAATTTAACTACTTTAGCCTGTTAAAGTCAAAGGTGTGATTATGCTGCAAAGAATTAGAGAATAATTACACCACCTGTAATAATTAACACATAATCTCAATCAATAAATTACATAACAAAACACTCATTTCATTTATGTTACAGACCTATATTTGAATTTTAACAGATATATCTTTTTCCCAATAAGAATATTAACTGCGTTCATATTTTTAAAGTTACATTAAAGACTATATGCGTCACTGAAATTTTCTTCTGTTTAACAGCGCCAACACTCCCCTCCTTTTTGAATTTCCAACGTCTTTTTCCGTAATAATACGGTTTGTTCCTTTTTATTTTTCTATTTTGTCGGAATACTATTTCCATTATTTTCGTCATATATACATATATATGTATACATACATGTACATATATATCAAGATATATACATCAATGCCTCTAACCCACACAGGCGCATCAGGAGCAAGAAAATATTTGGTTTAATCCTCCATTTAGCGTAAATGTCAACACTAATATGCCTAAGGAATTCTTCAACATATCACAAAGCTCTTTCAAATTCCCACACATATATAGTTTATTTTCAATAAAAACTGAATAAGAATTTCTTATTCAACAATGCCTAATTAAGCATAAAGTATCTTAACACCTAATTACAATATAATTAAATCAGGCCAAAAAATCCCTTTCCCAATTTAACCCAAAACTAACTATAATTCTAATGACAAACATCTATGCCCACTCAATAATGATTGCATCCATAAAGATGTTATATATTCATGCAGAATTACTGATCCCCCTCGAAATGCTCCCATAACATACACTAATATGTCGTCTTCAAGTTATCCTTCCAATCCTTCATCTGATATAGTTACTACTCCAATATACCACTCGAGCAGCCCCTCCATCTATCATCATACGACTAGCAGTAATAATAATGACAATAATAATAATACAAATAATAATAATAATAATAATAATAATAATAATAGTAATGCCTCTAACAGCCATCCTAACACTAACAGCACTCATCATCATCCCCCCAAAACTGTGGTCGCACTATCATTGTCCCACAATCTGTTGAACACAATGAACAAAGTTCAAACTATTCAACTAATACAAATCAGCAAATCAATATTAATATCAAACCTCGAGCTTTTAATAAAGTACAAACAGAAATCGGCGCTAATTCAGCATTAATTAAAAAAAGAATAAATTTCTTCTTTTAACAACCATGATTCTAATAATAACCAAGGGACTTCTCTAACCACTTTAATTAAAAAACTTAACTCTAATAATACTCCGTTTTCAATCAAATGGACTATAACAAAAAATTTAATTCCCATACGCCAGGCTCTAAATAATGTCACCTCTGCATAACCGAAGCTATAACTATAATTACTTCCCCTCAAAGTAACACTATGATACATTCTAAAAACGAACTGATCTCTTTCTGTAAACATAAGTACAACTTAAAATGGATTATTTGGAAATTGCATAGCTATTACTTTAACCATTCAGATATATATATATATATATATATATATATATATATATATATAATTTTTCTTAACATTATCGTCTTTTCTACATACTTTGTTTTTATACTTTATAACTTAATAATCCTTTATTTTAATTATTTATTTCTTCTTTGCTTGGCCGGTTTTTATCTGCTATTTTCATTTTAGTCTTTAAATATTCCTATCTATAAATTATAGCAATCTACTTACACATTCATATCATGTATGTATATTTACTTATATTTTACTATATACATTTACTTACATACTTACTTGTTTTATCCGGAATTTTAACATACCGGCCATCCTCACCCCTTATTTTTTTTAATTTTATACTTTATATTTATATTTACTATATTTATATTTTTATATGTACTATATTTATATTTTTATTTTATATTTCTTTATATATTCCTTTATTTATTTTTTCCATTTAGCATCTTTTAATAACTCTTGCTGACATGTTCTAAAATAATAACCTGTACATTTCAGTTGTCCTTTTTGCCCTATACTATTCGTGCATTTTAACGTTACTCTGAGTAATTTTGACATTTGCTTTTCGAATTTATATTTAATTCGCTCAACATTTAAACTTTTTTCTCTCTTTCTTCTTCTTTACTGATTTTTTTAATTAACCTTTGTTTTCGGCAGCCGTGTTAAAAGCATGTCTTTTTCTCTATTAATATTATTGGATTTTTTCCCGTTTTCCTTGTACATATTTGTGAATTATTCCACGGAATTCGGGCTATTGGATTATTTTGGACCATCTTCCACTCACGCGATTTCTTTGGATTTTACTTATGCGAATTTAAAATTAAATACACTTTCTTGGATTTACATTTTTGGAGTGTACCGTCATTGGATACTTTACCCTTCACCTGACTATCCATTCATGTGAATTCACCTTTTTTCACCATATTCCCTCTGCTTCAGTTATTGTTATCAAGTAAGATCTTTCACTTACTTGCAGTTTCATCAAATACTTTTGTATGCAAAATCCGATCCCACATTTTGCTAATTTCCTACCCTCTGATGAGAAGGAAAGTATTTCTTCGAAACTCCGCGGATTAAAGACTATTCACTTATTACGCGTCTCCTTTTTCAGATCAAATAAGTTTTTAACTCTTTTTCAAAGTGTTTTTAACATGTTTTATTAATTGTTTGCTCTCATTATAAGCTCTATCTCCTATTGTTAAAATATTTGTTCCGTAATCAACGTAAATTAAAGTAATTGTACTATTCAACATTTCGGAATTGATGCATTCATCAAGACCCTATCTGAAACAGGACCCCTCATGCATAATTAATGTATAATACGATGTAAAAGTGTGCTCTTACCGAGCTGTCATTAGTATGAATTCATTTCATAACATATGGATTGTTTCGGCTTAGGTATGACTGCGCCCATCATCAGCTTTTCATATGACTTACGTTGTTCATATGACTTGCTCCCATCTATACGTTGTTCATTAGGTTATTTGAGCATAATGTAATCATGTAGATATGAGTATATCTATACTGACATTGAACACGTCATATTGCACGTGGATGTATATGTAATGCTAATCAGGCATCTATTTCCTTCTCATAATATATTATACACATTCCTGTTTATACATCTATTAGTACGAAGTTTTTAAGGTTATAAGAATTCAGAAAGATTACTCCTTTGTACATCCCCACATATAACAGCATATATGGGCTCATTTATTATCCATACGCCGCTCTCAAGTTCCCCACTTAATCTAGTCAGAAAAACATAAATATTGGAAAACTGTGTGTATATATATATATATATATATATATATATATATATATATATATATATATTATACATGTCGTACACATTTCATTATAAGTAAATATAATATTTACTAAAAGCTCACCGATCAAAAGCCAACGTGTGATTCGAGGATGCGTCTTAATGAATGTCGAGTAGACTGTTAGGCGACACCTTGATGGTCGTTAATAGGTGGGGTTCATTATTTAGAAATACGGCTCCACAAGATTTATTCATATTAGATTTTAAACAGCCACGTAACAGTCAACTAAGGAGTATACTCAACGCATTGTGTTTCACTGACGTATCCATAGGGATATACCAATTAGTGGTTCTGTGTACTCTTTTTCTAAGCATGGCGGGGATTGATTTTCAATTACAAATAATTATATCTATTTTAATAGAATTCGGATATAGTACGAATGTCTTCCCATAAATTTTCCATATTCAATATATCTCCTTAGTGAAGGCGGCTGATCGTTCTGAAGCATGTTACCTTGATACCATATATATAATATTAGCTGTGTTTTAATAACACATACAAGAAGATTACGTACGCTGCTAACGAATACAAATAATAAAAACAATATTCAGATGTGAATTTGCATTTCGATGACGATTCCAAATTATGGAAAACCGTATGGAAATTTTGGAGTATTAAATTAATTGTTATGTTATCTTAATGTGAGTGAAGTGAATAAATAATTGGAGAATTAATGATGCCAAGCTGTTTATATTCCCATCCGTTTTATTACGGTCTAATAAGATTTATTCGCTCAGAGAAATTCAATGCGTGTGAATTGCGGTTGTTCATTGAATATAAAAATTATAATTTAAGAGAACGTAACATGAAACATGGAATATTATATATATATATATATATATATATATATATATATATATATATCAACAAAAAAGACGTTTATTGAGCTATAATAATATATATCTTTTATAAGATTGTAAAGTTTTCAGTAATGTTATTTTTTTAAATAGAATATTTTTTCTGATAAAATAGCAGGAAAGGCATTTAGATTATGTTGTAGTAAATAAGTAATAAACATAACAATTATATATGCATAATATACATCACAATTATATATGCAATCAAATAATTAATACTTTTACACGAGGTTGTAATAATGACTATAGTTTATATTATTAATTGTGTTATTAAATCACAGTACTAATTTTGTGTGTTAATATCCAAAATAGTTTCTCGAGTTCATCTCTGGTTTTCGTGATGTATATACTGTCAAACTGAATAAGGTTTATGCTTTAATAATATGTGACAAAAAAATGAAATACCAAATAAAATTCACTCCCAATTATTCAATGTAAAACCCTCGGTGCCAGTGATGTCTAGAAGCATATTCATAAAAATTCTTAAAACTGCCGAAACGCGGGAATGTTACAACGTTTGATTAAATAACAGGAATCCTTTTAAATTCCGTGTAGATTCCTAAGCGGGATAGAAACATTCCTGAACGCAATAAGATAAAGGTTAAGTAATTTGATGGCTACATCGGCCGAACATTTGTGGAAATTACATTCTATATTGTTGTGGAGACGCCCACTAATTAGCATACGTGGGTGAACAAGATATAGATAAAGGTATCAAGTCAGCAAGACCGGGGAGCTATGTTCGAACGCCGGATAAGCAAGACGCATGTGCCGGTTGCTCCAGGAAAGACTTTAACACTCCCTCTGCCGGAGAATCTTACAACTGCAGTACAACTGCACCTTTGTAAATATGTATTTTATTTTCGTCTTAATATATTTGTTTTACCTTTACTTTCTGCGTTCGTGTTGTTATTGATAACGACACAACACATATGAAACCAGTTGTAGTAATCACACAAGTCATGAAATTTATCAATGTTAGTCACAGAGATTCTGGAAGAAATTCTTTTACATGTTTATTAATACACTTGTTTCATAAGAAGAAATGATGTTCATTTATGTATTTTATTTAGCAGATTTAAGTCTTCCCTCTAAATATGTTCATCTTTGGTTTTCTCTAAAACTGACTGCAAATGATTCTGAAAGAATGCTACCGCCACGAAAACCAGGAGAGTATCAGAGAAAATGTATAGCATACATATTGACAATTTAACGACACGTATATATGCATAATTATACTTGAATGCATGGCCTAAACCTTATTCGTACATATTATATATAGAGTATTGAAAGTTTATGCTCGGATGCATTACAATTATTCGATGCGCATTAATGCTAATCAAACAGAGAAAAAGTGAAGGAAATTAGAATATGTTATAAACCTCAATAAAATATGAAATTGACTGAGTTATATTCTGTATATTATATAACATGTATGTAGTTTGCATTGCTTATCTTATTTATTGCATATAAATCATTTTAAGTCAGTTAATGTAAAAAATAGTAGATGATTCGTTGTAATCATTATGCGTGAACAGATTATTTAATTTAAAATCTATTCTCCAATCCTGACTTTTACACACAGTCTCACTAATTAATCTAAAATGCCTCTATTTTACACTGCGCTAATCTCCGGCGGTATTCTGAAAGGGTTTCGCACGATGCAATGGCCCATTCTCCAGTTTTATGCACGGGCCGGTTTTATAACGGGCAGAACATCAAGTAAAATTATGTATCAAGTGAAACGATGTTCTATCAATATATAAATTAATTTTTTGGTATACAGACTTCAGCAATGTTACACTTTTTACATAAGTGCACACACTTCCCTATTCTTTGAGCGTAAAAAAGCGGATGCCCCTGCCAGCTGTTCACAATACGTTTGAGTTCATCGTCACCTTCAAATTGTGTCTCTCTCGTGAAAACTATCAAAGAATTAAACCAGTATATGTCCGAAGAGGCAAGCCCTAAGTTGTAGGGGCTATGAGTGCAACCCCCAGCCGAGCTGAACTGGACCGTATAGACTGCTGTTATAGACCTTGTATTTTCATGATGCAGTAGAACTTCTTCTGGTTGAGGATCCATGCGTTACTTTTCCATCTTTTTTATTTGCATCAGCAGTAAACAGAGCTTGCCACTTTGTTTTTCTTTTACAAAGGATTGATCACTTATAAAGGTCCGGATTGTAAAATGATCAAAGCGAGCATGCAGTGGGAATTTGGTAAATTGGAGTACTTAAAAGGGTGACTCATACCGAGTTTGTTTACGTTGTAATTGAAGACCAACATATTGTAGTCAATTAAAAAGCAGGAAAAAGAAAGGGAGTTCTATAAACGTGGTATTCTAAGAAAGAAGGTTTTCATGGGAGTTTCTTTTAGTCTAGGGTCACATAAAAACATGCTAGTAATATTTGATACTTGTTTCAGTTGGAGTGGTGTTTTTCGTGAGGGAAAAGTACGGGGAAACATTGATTGGAGTTTAGTGAAGCACTTTCCATCAAAATAACGGTACACAAGACCTATGCTAGCAACGTCCCTTCTGTAGACAGAAGGTTGCAAGGAAAAGAAAAATACATTCTCCACTAGACTACGAAGTCTATTTTGAACTGTTAAGACAGAACAAACTGCTTCTAGTAGCTTGTGCCCAGATGTGGCAACTTTTCCTCATACTAGGCGTACTTGGCTCTGATACATGTAGGGAACTGCATCAGCAGTAGGATATCTACTGGGGCGGTAGAACGATCCCACATATTTTCCAGCAGTCTTGGCAACAGAGTTGATGTACGTTTCTATCACTTATCAGGAGTAAGGTTCAGATCAAGAAGCCTGAGAAAACATGGAATTTCCTCAAGACGACTGATTTCTTTCGATTGATGCCAGACGGGAATCAAAGCATTGCAGATGAAAAGCTAGAAGTTAGATTTTAAATGTATTTAAATTAACAATACACTTATTTCCTCAGTTTACTGCGTAATCAAGATCAGATGAGAGAGAATCAGAGAGAACTCTATCGTTTACGACCTTTAGAGTGCTGTCATAGATGGTAGTGTCGTCAGCATAAATGTCTACGAAATAATCTTAGGATATGTTTTAGAGATCGTTTACGTAGACCAGAAAGAGATTTGAGCCAATAATAGACCGCTAGGAGACTCGAACATTAATCTTGCTAGGTTGTGATTTCTGTCAATACACCATTACTCTAATGAAGAAATCATAGAGAAATGGTTAAACCATTTTAAAGACATTTCCAGCTATACCGTAAATGCAGATTTTGTGGAGTAGACCTTTATGCTATACTCTATCAAAAGCTTTTGATATGTCAAGGACAATTTCCCACGAAAGGAAACCTCCATCGAGAGAATCGCTAATGTAACGAGATATAAATGTTGGCAATTCTGCTGTAGATCTAGCAAAATAGAGATCATATTGCATGTCACTGAGGAGGTTATTTTGCTGAGGTAGTTGGCTACTTCTCTATTTAACACATATTTCAGTAACTTACTCATGATGCGCATGGGGGCTGATTTGTATGCATTGAGAAGGAGGGGATCGATCATCTGAATTTTAACCGCGGGGCATTCAAAAGGGGGTTTCAAGGGTGTCGGGAAACAATTCTCCTTAAGAAAACGCTTAAACAGCTTTATAAGTATGGGAGGTCATTCTGGTTGAAGCTTTTTCAGCAATACCGTCATGGCTAGTTGTTTATTGGAATCTAGGTTTTTGACTAGCTTGACAAAATCACCCACAGGTATCTGTATGTCACATAAAGTGTTTTCAAATACAGGATGAAATACAGATGTCTGGCAGCCCATACGCATAGGGTAGAATTACCTGCCAAATTTTGGCAAAGAGCTTGGCTTTGTCCGATGCTGAAGAGATTACCTCATGTTCAATGATGATGTTTGGGATAGAGTACACATTTATATTAAGAACTCGTTTTATTCTTTGCCACATTTGATGGAAACGAAGCCACTAATTAGCTACTTTGGATTCAGGTTCTTTATAACAGTTTTAACTTGGTTGCTGAAGATCCACTACCTATTTTACGTTGAAATCATTCTGTAATAGTTATTTCTGGATGTAATGGTAGCATACCATTCTGGAGACAACCATGGTTGGCTTTAAGGTGTGTGCTGGAATTGTTGGAGTTTATGAAGCGGTCCATACCTACAATTAACCATTCTGACACTTTTCATTCGATGGAGGACGCGTTCTTTTTAAACATAGAACGATGTAGATCTGACCTAAATGTATGAAAGCTATCCCAGGCAGCCATAGATTATCGATATACTGTACAATAGAAAGGTATATCGGATGACTTATTACATTTTGTTTTTATCTACAACATAGACAACAGTGAGATTACAGAAGAAAAGATGAACATAGCGCAAGTCAAGTTTGGAGAAAAAGTTCTAAGAGACTTGCATATATTCATATACTTTCACAGGGATGATATGGTGATTGAGCCTTGCATATATAAGAAAAACGTGAGCCTTATCTTCGTGGACTGCTGGGACTTCTTTATTACTTTATTAAAGACTATAGATGCGCACAATCTATAAATTGTGGTTTGGAATTAGGCTCATAGTGCCAAAAGCCATGTCTCCCCACAAGTCTTCGGAGACACATAATCTCATATTTTTCAAAGACATATCACCATCTTTCTCCTCGCGGAATAACTGCTCGGAAAAATCGACTCTCGACCACCTGTGATTTGCAGTAATGATTTTTGGCACACGTCAGAATCTGACGTCAAAGTAAGCAAAGATAAGTCTTGTGGTCTCTCAACAAATGAGCTCAATTTTTTCAATACCTTGCTCTTCTTCTATCAGATAGTTGATTTTTTAATTTGATCATCTCGGTAGACTTGATTTCGTTAGCTCCGCATGCTATCTTCATCATCAATATTGATCTGTCTGTCTTTAAACAATCTTTTACATAAAAAGTAAATGTAAATCTGTATACTAAAAGCATCACTTATTTTTTGAATGACACTGGTAATGTCATTCCTGCTCATTCCTTGACGTCTTTACACACAGCGAAAAGTAGTTGCCTTGCATTAATAATGCCTCCCTTGCTTAATACTTTATTTTTATCTGTAACTTTAACTTGTAATTGTTTAATTTGTTACGTATTTTCCTCTGAGGACCGAGCCCATTCTTTAAAACGCTGTTAAGTAACGAAATTTAAATTCCTGTCAATTCTGTCAAATGAAATATTTCGTAATTTCTAAGCTTCGTTGATTTTATATAAATATTATTGTTTTTTCAGCTGACATATTATATATATATATATATATATATATATATATATATATATATATATATATATATATATATATGGCGGGGCCATGGGGGCAGTACTTGGACCGACCATAGCGAATATTTTTGTGGAGTTCTATGAGGAGCGCTTACTATCTGGATCCATAAAACCATTAGTGTACTTCCGATATGTTTACGCCACATTCTGTTTATTTAATAACCAAACGGAAGCAACCACACTGTTCTCCTTACTCAATGGAATGCATCCCGCGTTAAAGTACACCTATGTGGGAGAGTGCAATTCATCCATAACTTTCCTTGGTTTGTTGGTAACAAAAACAACATCTAATTACCATACATCTATATACCGTAAATTAACATGTACAGGGTTGTAAACTCGTTAGGATTAATTTTGCCCTTAAAAACGTAAGATAAATCTTATTTGAACCCTAACACATCGTGCCCTTATGATTTGTTCCAAGTAAAAATAAGATGAGGAATTGGAAACAATTATGAATACTTTATCCAAATACGGGTACCCAGTAGATGTGATTAGGCCAGTTATTGAAAGAAAATTGGCTGAATTTTCTCGAATAAAAGAGAATATAGTCGCCAAATGTCCAATTTATCTTCGTTTTCCTTGGTTAGGTACATTAAGTGAGAAATTTGCCAAACAAATAAGTTCAACAGTTCAAATGTTCATGTTGTGCTCTCTACGAGAACTTTATTACCATCTCCCCGAAAAGACGTTCTACACCCTCCCCCCAGTATAATAGTAACATTATTTACAATTGTGAATGTGGTTGCAGTGCCAACTACTTGGGTCGAACGACATTAAGATTAAATGGAAGAATCCAACAAC